>NC_037094.1:9862500-10162500 GCF_002994745.2 Rosa chinensis | reverse complement strand
TTTTTTTTTTTCAATTTTCATTCTTCCTTCTTCCTTTACATTTCCGGTTTAACATATTCCATTTCTAGGGTTCATTCTCTCTCGTCTTCCTTGTGTACCAGAATTTTTCTTTCTTTTGATTCTGATGTTAAACTCAGACTAATTCGTAGTAATGCTCCTATCCTGTTAAGTAGAAAATGCATTGTAGCGACTTGAACACTTGAGTACTTTACTTTAAGGATCTAAATGAACTAAAACCCATCAAAAATTGCAAGTTCGTAGTCCTTCATCTGAGTCAGAATCCTCCTACGGGAAGTTTAGTGTAGAGAACTACGGATTAGCGCTGTAGCTTGGTGTTGTTCCATGGAAAAAAAGTTTTTTTTTTCTTTCTCTTTTATTGTTTGATGAATTTTGCACCTGTTTTTTATTTGTGGTTGAATTATTTTTTAGCTTTGGGGAAGTTAGAGAGTTGCTCATGTGGATTAAAGTCTTGTATCTTCTAAATTCAGCTTGAAATTGGGGTTATTATTAGTGTACTGGAAAACATCTAAAATTGCAAGTTGTGTATACTATTCCAATTGGATAGTGATTACTGCTAATTGGAATGATATGTAGTAGCTATGTTTGATATTCTATCCCAGGTTCGCGTGTTTTACTTTTTACCAATTTCATTACTGAAATCTATTATAATTAGAGGTGCTGATAGGGAGGGCTTCCCTAGATCCTTGTAACCACTGTAATATCCCTGTGTACTTTGAATCTCAGTTTGAGGTTTCTATGCTTTTTTTGTCTTGGTCTTCTTCATCCTCTGGAGGTTGGTTTACTGATTTAGACAGTGCTTATTCAATGAATTAAGTTCGTACTCATCAATAAAGAAAATAGAGAAGAGAAGATCTAGTATGAATGCTATTTCTAGTCATCTGTAGAAAGCCAAATTTGCTGGACTGGAGATATGGTATAAGTATCTGCATAGGGCTCCTTTTCTCTAGATTTTTAAGGTGAGTTTATCTCTTATTTTGGTTCTGGGATAAATATCTAAGTTTAGGGTTTTGACTTTAGGTTGATAGAACTTCAGTTCCTCCTTATCTTTGTACTTTTTTTTTTCCCTTGTCAATTTACATTTTGCTTTTTAGGAGATATGGTTATCTTGATATGTGGCCCTATCTGTTAACCAATAAAGAGAACGATATATAATGGCATGGGGTTGTTAATTTGGCTTTAATCTGAAATGATCAAGTTCTGTCTGCCAAACATAGAATCTTAGATAGAAAGAGATTGTGGGGGTAGATGATGAAGAGAAAAGGAGACACTGTCCATTTGTTAAACAAGCTGTTCTTTGGCTTTATTACTGTTAAGCAAGCTGCAAAATGAAATGAAATTGAATTTTGAGATATAATTTCCTATATTCAACTTAGGAATCTCTCTTTCTTGAAATTGTAAAAACATAGTAGGACACGTATATGGATATGCTATTATTGAGTTGTATATTATGGTGCATTTACCAAAACATTTCTGTGTTCATCAGTATGTAACACTGAGTGCATATTTTAGTCTTGTCATAGCTGCTTCTTTTTGGTGTGTGGCCGCATGAGTCATATTATGTACTCAAGAATGTGTCATTGGTTCAAATTCATTATTAATTGCTGGATTGGTCTCATCTATTTTTTAATTCGAGGCATTATGCAATCACCTTCCGTATTTTAGGTTGTTTACTGCATAACTGATTTTCTTTTGCTATTTGTTTTAGTCTTGTGCGAATCTAGGACGGTTAAGAACACTTGGCATCTCTTGAATAAACTATGGCTTGCTCTGAATCTGGCGGAGAAGAAAGGGAACCAACACAAGCCAATGCTGCTCCGAGGAAGCCACGGATTCTACTTGCTGCTAGTGGAAGTGTAGCTGCCATAAAGTTTGGTAACCTCTGCCATTCTTTTTGTGAATGGGCTGAAGTAAGAGCCATTGCCACAAAAGCATCCTTGCATTTCATTGATAGAGCAGCACTTCCCAAAGATGTAATTCTTTACACAGATGATGATGAATGGTCCAGTTGGAACAAAATAGGTGATAGCGTACTTCATATTGAGCTACGCCGTTGGGCTGATGTCATGGTTATTGCCCCATTGTCAGCAAACACCCTAGCCAAGGTAATATTTAGCAATCTGGAAATCTGTTTTTCTTTTCTACTTAGATTACCGACAGGGAAACATTTATGTGAGTTCAATTCACTGCATATTAGTATCTCACTCAAACTGTTTCTGTGTGACTTTCAAATCTTATTGCTCATTCCCTCTATTGTACTAACTGAACATGGATCTGAACATGCATGTATGTAGGCTTCTTGCATCCATATATATAATCTCCTTTCTCTTGGATTTATTATATGTGAAGTGATGTTTATCTTGCTGAGATGACTTTAGTTGTTGCCAAGCCTGATATTGGCTTTACTCGCCTTCTTTCACCTGGAAGTTTCCTGGTTCTTATACACCATCTGGTTTTACGCGTAAAATATTTAAATTCACTTCTTTCTGTTATCTTCTTATTTAAACAATGTTTCTTGGTCTTGTAGATTGCTGGCGGTTTGTGTGACAATCTACTCACCTGTGTTGTGCGAGCATGGGACTACAACAAGCCTTTGTTTGTTGCACCAGCCATGAACACCTTGATGTGGAAGAATCCCTTCACAGAGCGACATCTCATGTCCATTGATGAACTTGGAGTTTCGCTCATCCCACCTGTCAAGAAGAGGCTGGCTTGTGGGGATTATGGGAATGGTGCAATGGCTGAGCCTTCTGTGATCTATTCTACCGTAAGACTATTCTATGAGTCGCGAGTTCAACAAGGTGGCAGTAGTGTTCAGCCTGCTGGATCGTAAAGTCGCCATATTGGGACTTGATGACAGTATTTAATTAGGGTCGGCGTCTGTAAAATGCTACTTACATGTGATTCTTCAGTATTCAAACTAGCTAATGAAACTGCAACTCTTATAATTTATGTGGATCGAGGTTTGCCTGTCATTGGTTCTACATCTAATGAGAAGATATTGGATATGTGCTGAATTTTTCTTGTTCTACATAAGATGTGCTGTGCTGTATGAAACGAACAGTGAGATAAATGATGTTCCATGGGCATGGTTATATAAGCAGTAGCTTTGATTAACGACTTCAAACGATCTATAGCTTCTACTTTTAACTCTTACCTCCCACTCCACACAACTGATCAACGGTGTTTATTCGAGTTTTGTGATTCATCTCGAGTAGCCAAAATTCTATTTGTAAACAAGCTGATTGGTCATAATAAATTCTTAGGGGATGAAAATTTCACCCGATTTTAAATATATAAAAAACTCAATTTTTCCGTTTTTGCTGATTTACATTGCAATGAGACATGCAAAAGAGAAGAGAATATGTGATTTGTAAAATGTAAACTGTTAATTACAGCCCCCATTTTTTTTATTGGGTCAATGGGCTGACCCGTATAGTGTCTATGTGGGGTTTGGATTTAATTTTACGGGTCCAATTGATTTAGATGGTTATAACTTTGAATCGGCTAAACGTAATTGAGAACTTAACATTGAGCAATTTGGGTCCAAATTCAAGTTTTGGACTTAGAAATAAGTGATACGGTCACCCACTGACTCTACATATAGTTCAAGTGCGACTGGTAGTCTTGGCTCCTCTAATTGTTTTAAGCAATAGAATTAAGTTTATAGTTTATACCTTTGTTTTAGCTTTTAGAGCCGGTCGATTTTGTTTCTTATGAATCATAGTGTAATTAGTAGTGAAAGGCGAAATTACTTATAAAATGATTTGCGAATTTACTCATAAAATGGTTTGCGAATTTACTCATAAAATGATTTGTAGATGCGGTGACTTAAAGAGCTGATCTTCATATATAAATTTATTATATAAGAGTACAATTGACGATTTGTGGTTCAAAAATAATAGAGGCTCAGACGATAGTTAGAGAAAACAGCTTGTACAACCTAAGAGATATTAGGAATAAGGAAATGAAACTACTGAGATCCTCTGCCGTCCCCAAAATTGATTTGAACTTAGGATTTATTTATACCGTGTGTTCGAATTTCGATTACGCAACTTGAGATCCTTAATTTTTTTCCGGTTCACGGAGGCGGCTTGTGCTGGAGATGGCTCCCTACTTTCGCAACATCAATCAATTAATCTTTTTAGTTTCCTCCAACATTTCATAGTCTAAACAAGTAACTAGTGGAAATTAATTATGTAGTTGCCTTCCACTCATCGGTAACATAACATTAATTAGTTGGAATTATATACAATATATTCAAGTAAATTCAGAATATGTATCTGGCTCAAATCTAGGTTACTTAACCTAGTTGTAATAGAGTTTAGAATTAGAGATATTCTCGGAGATATTCATAGATATCCAATTAATTGTACGATTATCTTTCCTTGTACAACTCTAATTCTGTGTCTTGTAATCATCTATATAAATAGACCCCTATTATCAATGAAAGCACGATTCAATTCTCTCCCAATTTCAGTTTTCCTTAAACACGTTATTAGCACGAAGCCTTAACCCTAAAACAAATAGCCAAACCTTAATTCAAGAAGCTAAAAACCTTGAATCCGAATACAAAACCTTGAATCCTTCTGTACCTCCACCTCACACCTTGAAGTACTCGATCCCAGGAGTCCAGAACCGGCGGCCCCACCCGAAGAACTGGCCAGAAACCTACCGAACCGGCCACCGGAAGCTCCATACAACCCACAACAAATATTTCACCGGTTCACCATCTTCCGGGCATCTAATTTCAACCAAATTTTGTCATAATACACCTCTCAATCTGACGATATAGGAACATGAAGAAAAAGCACAAAAATCGGCCTAAAAGTGGGTGAAACCGGCCGACTGAACCTTCTGCAGAAAATTGGCAGAAAAGAAAAGAAAAAAAGAAAAAAAAAGGGAGGAGGCAGCCCTAGCCGCGGCCCACTGACGCAAGCCACGTCAGTAGCAAGTGCCACATCATCACTAGACCCCACTGCCACATCATCAGTCAATGCTGGTCATTGACCGCCGGAGACTTTTCCGGCCAGTTTTTCCAGTAAGTTTTCCGGTCACTTTCCGGTGACTTTTCCGACCAAATTTTCCGACGACCTATTTCAAGGTATTTTTTACTAAACGTTCCTGTTTTTTTAGAGTTTTTTTTCATTCAATTTCTCTTCTTTTTCGGAGACTTACAAACTCTCTTCTTCTACCCCCCTTTCTTCTTCATAGGGGAGACCAAAAGCCGAACTGTGGGGGTTCGTGCTCACTCCAAGCATGGAGCTGTAGAGTCCTCCAAACTTAGAGTTTGTAGAAAATTTATGATCGACTACTTATGTCATTGTTTTGATCTAATCCAATACCTCTTGGAATTTAATTTCTTGGAAGCGATTACGCTCAGGAATTTTATATGTTTTTGTGGTAGCTTTTTACGCTCCAAAACTAACATTTTTTTCTTGTTCTCTTTCAGAATGAGTAACCTGAACAAATTGGACTTTGCTCCATTAGGAACAACTGGCTCTGGATATCACAGGTGGGTTCGTGATGTCCGCCAGCATCTCAAGGCCGATGGAATCCTGGATATGATTCTCGAGCCTAGCCAGGACGTGTTAACTGTTGAGCAAGCTCAAGCTTTGGAAGCAAATAGAGCAGCCTTAGAGCCAAATAAGGCGAAAGCCATCATCCTAATGACTCGTCATATGGATGATTCGCTCCAGTACGAGTGTATGAAAGAAGAAGACCCCAGAAGGCTGTGGTCTCACTCGAAGAAAGATTTGGCAACTTCTGTGACTCCCTGCTTCCTGACCTAGAAGTGAGATATAGCCTACGCTTCTGTAGTTTCAAGTCAGTTATCGACTACAACTCGGAAGCACTTCGCATTAAATCTTTAATGGAATTTTGTGGTAAAAAGATCATAAATGCGATGTTGATTGAGAAGACTCTCTCTACCTTCCCCGTCTCTGCATTAATGGTTGCTAAGAACTATCGAATCGATGTTACTGCAGGACGAATTACAAGGTTTCATGAGCTCATTGAAGTTATGAATGTCGCTGAAAAGCATGACAACATCCTTGTGAAGAACTATAATTCGAGATCCGTGGAAACAGAGAATATTCTGAAATCCAATTATAGTTGCGCCCTTAAGAGAGGGCACCAAGAGCGAAACCCTAATCTTAGGGATACTTCTGGACGTCCTGGTCCATATAATAGCTCTACTTGGGAATGTAACCGCCAAAATAGGTGAACACGGAACCGAAGAGGTCAACGTGGAAAGAGAGAATGAGGCAACGCCTCTGGCCATGTTAGTGGCCCCACCAACACTAAGAGCCATCTAAATGACGCTTTCAAAGCACCTCAATCAATGGAGTATGAGCAAAGAGATGTATGAATGTGGAGTATCCGGTCATTGGACACACATTTGTAGACCTCGTGAAGAAATTGTCACCGCCTACAAAGCATATTGTGAAGCAAGAGAAGCTCACTATGTGGAACAAGAAGATCAAGAAGATGATCTAGAGTGAAGGGTTGAAGACTACAAATCTGGCTAGGATCAATAGGTCGCCAATTCTGTTTAAGTTTTTATTTTTCCAAGAGATGTAATAGGCAATTGCCATATATTTTGTAGTAGATTCCAATGGTTTAGTCTTTCTTCAAAGTATGCTTACTCAAAGTAAGTGTGATGTCTAGGAAGGTTCTGAGATTAGTGGTACTTAAGCGAGCCTTGCTCCACCGACATCTCTTTACTCACTTGGTCACATTTATTTTGGAATTACCAAAAGAAGTTAGACTACTACCATTGTTTTGCATTAGCTAGCATTTTGGATTAGATTTTCTTTGGTAAAAAAGACAATGATGTAACTCCGTTGGCTTATGAATAAAATTCTGAGTTCTTTTCATTATGACTCCATTTTGATTATGAGCATATGACTTTGTGACTACGATGGTTGGGCCATCAGTATTAATTCAAAGACATGGAATAGCCCAAGTTCCCCTTGCCAAATGGCACATTAATTATTGTCATAGAAACTCTCTACGCTCGTAGGGCAAATCGCACCTATGAATAGCCAACAGATTTCATGTAGAAATACAATGAGTTTCCTTTGCAGTACCTCTAATGACTGCGAGTAAATGCGCATATTAGAGAAGTTTATGTGTCTCTCTAGTGGACTTTATGTCACTATTCAAGCTATTAAATCCAATAAAGTTATGAGAGAAGATCTCTTGGATTTAAACACATATTGGCTTTGTCACGATAGGATAGGTCATCCTAGTCATGATATGATGATTCGTCTACTAAAGACTTCACATGGACATCATTTCTCTCGAGTGAAACGAAGCATGAATCAAAACTTGATTCCTGGACTAAGTATGACCGCCGCCGCTGCCTAGGGCACCCGCTACCGTCCACCACCACCCTAGGGCTAGCACAGTCCCTATCCATAAATCCATGGATGGCGTCCATCATGGTGATGGCGCCCCAGGTGATGCCACAATCACCAACTTTTCTTCAAATAGTGTTTCAAACGCTTAGGCCCAACCAAAATCCTCATTGGTTGCTTCCTAAGCCTCTCGCTCTTTTACAAAGCATGTTCCTTAGGGAAGTTAGGACTGAGACCGTCCTATGTAAATGATATAAAAATACTCATTCTGTTCTTACATATAATCTATGGGGATTCTGTGGACTAGTTTAACCAACTTGCAGACGTTTAAATATCTCATGATGTTGGTTGACACGCAAACACGTTGGTCACGTGTTGTGCCACTGTCCACTTGTAATGCTACTTATGCAGTTATGCTACACTCCTAGCAAACATCATATGACAACGAGCTCACTCCTCGGATCATCATATTCAGTCAATTGGAATTGACAATGCTAGAGAGTTTACATCAAAGACTTTTGATGGTTATTGCAATGGGACTGATGTTGAACATCATATTCCCATGTACACACCCAAATGGTCTCGCGAAAATGACTACGATGGTAGTCCGGATATTGATAATGCGCACCAATCTCCTTATATCAGCTTGGGGTGATGCAATATCGCATGCACCTATGCTAATTCGTCTACGACCCACTGCCACTCAATGTACCTCTGCGTTACAGCTAGTGACTGGGTAGAAGTATTGTACTTACGCATATTTGAGTGTGCCTTTTATGTGCCAGTTGCGCCGCCACAGCGTTCTATGATGGGTCCTTTCAAATGAATGGGCAACTACGTTGGATTTGAGATTCCAACAATCGTCCGCCACTTAATGCCCTTACTAGGCGATCTCCTTACAACTAGATTTTCGAGTGTCACTTTAATGAGACAGTCTTCCCGTCGTTAGAGGGAGATAAGAACACAAATGTTCAGCAGGAACGACATGAATTGTCGTAGTCTGTCCCCACTATGTCTCATCTCGATCCCCGTTAAAGTGATGAGAACAAACAAATATGCTGCAAACATGCCTGCAAGGATGGACATCTCTACAAGAGGACGTAGCGCCACCCTACATGGAGATAGGCATAGTGCCAATGCTATAGAGAGTGGCACTTTGGCGTCACAGGCCATGACCCTAGCTAGGATGAGTGGAGGCCCGTGGGTTCGAATGATATTTTGGCACATTACAATCCTTTGATTATCAAGACTCAAAATCCGTCTCATGAGAATCTTCTGGGTTATGGTTATCGTTGGGGGACGCCTCAACGTCAGAACTTATTCTTAAGAATATAGAGCTATATGAAAATTACACTAGTGTACATGAGACGTGGGATAGAAACTCCATCATAACTGATGATGTAGTTGTGCATTTCGTTGCCCATGAGTTTGTTGAGTCAGATGATATCGAACCACACTCTGTTGATGAATGAATGCCAATGTAGAAAAATTTGGCCAAAATGAAAATATGCGATCCAGGTTAAGATGGATTCTCTAAGGAAGAGGAAGGTTTTCGAGCTAGTGATGCCAACACCTCCTAACATAAACCTATTGACTAAATGGTCTTCGTTAGAAAGCGTGATGAGAAAAAGAGATGGAAATCTCGCCTTATGGCGTAAGGCTTCTCACAAAACGCTCTGGAATCGACTACGATGAGACATATTATCTCGTAATGGATGTCATTGCATTCTACTACCCTGTCAGTTTGGTAGTTTCCAAATAACTGATCATGCAGCTTACAAATGTGGTCACTACGTATCTCTATGGGGATCTAGACACAGAATATACATGAAGGTTCATGGTGAACTTCATTTACCCAAGTAAAGTGGCTCTAGACCACGGAGAGCGTTTACAAAGGGGTTGAAACGCTCACTAAAGTGACTACTTAATTGGAAATGGATATGCCCACGGGTTTCCATAACAAGTTTCTGATTTTATCGTTGTTCATGTTGGACATGATCTTCATTGGAAGCTCTTAAAGAGTTAAGGGAAACCGCTGAACACTTGAAATCAAGGTTTGAGATGTAGGATTTTGGGAGAACACGATTATGTCTCAGTTTGGAACTTGAGCATCGTGTTGATAGATGCTTAGGCATTTAGACAAGGTCAAGCCTCCAAGCACCCCTATGATCGTTCGTAGTCTTGATCCTGAAAATGATCCTCTTCGTCTGAAGGATGATGACGAAGATGTGCTAGAGGCAGAAGTGTCTTACATGAGTACAATAGGCACATTATTGTACTTAAACCAATGCACAAGACCGGACATCTCATATGTTGTGAACTTGTTAGCTAAGGTATAGCTCTGCGCCAACGTGATGCCATTTGATTGGTGTAAAAGATATCTTTCGGTACTTGAGATGTACGATTGATATGGACTTGTTCTATCCCTACAGAGAGATGATGGATTTGGACCCATCACACACCAGAAACGCCGCCAACGCTGGCCTGCGTTATCTATCCCCACTCCAAAACGACATAAGTGTTTTGGAAGGTTTTGCTAATATTGGGTATCTCTCTGACCCACACAAAGGTTATTCCCAAACTGGTTAAGTGTACACCACGGGTAAAGACTATGATATCTTGGAGGTCTACAGAATAGACCCTAGTCACTATATCTTCGAACAATGCAGAGATCATTACTCTTCACGAAGTGGTTTGTGAATGTATATGGATTGGATCCATAATTACGCATGTTCAAAAAATTGTGGTTTGAAGTCTACCACAGATGAGCCTACGAGCTTTTTGGATAATGCTGCTTACTTTGAACAAATGAATCAAGGCTACATCAAAAGCGACAACACCAAGTATAACCAGCAACAACAGACTCTCCTCAAGATTAAAGGGAACTAGGTTCAATTTGAGGACAGTATGGCAGACTTACTCACTAAGTCATTGCCTAAATTCCACTTTCGAGAAACGTGTTGGTAGCATCGTTTACGGAAGTTATCCGAACTACAATAGCTGTAGTCATCAGGGTGAGATGCAGACAACAGGGGGAGATGTCTACATGTATGGTCTAGAAACGTGAAGGGTCTGTTGTGCTCTTTTTCCCCTTCGACCAAGGTTATTTTTGTCCCACAGGGTTTTTAACAAGGCAATGAGAGAAGCACCACGTTTGGGCGACACAAGGGGGAGTGTTCAAGTAAATCCAGAATATGTGTCTGACCCAAACTCTAGGTTACTAAACCTAGATGTAATAGGGTTTAGAATTAGATATATTCTCGGAGATATTCATAGATATTCGATTAATTGTATGATTATATTTCCTTGTACAACTCTAATTCTTTGTCTTGTAATCCTCTATATAAAAAGACCCCTATTATCAATGAAAGCACGATTCAATTCTCTCACAATTTCAGTTTTCCTTAAACACAATATAGTTTTTCATCTCGTTTTATATGTAAGTACACTGAGAAAATTGTGATTGAAATCACACAAAATATTCATTTTTAAAATGTTGTAAAATAATGGTGAATGTTAGGTCCAAAAAGGTATGTTCATAACATAAGTGTTGGAGAAAATTATACCACTAGTTTTGGAGATCTCATGATGGCATGAATCATTTTATTCAACGTAAATTTTTGGTTTAATTATCAAAATACCCCATAAAACAGTTTACACCTCCAACTTGTAATTTCAAAAATTTACCTCTTGAACTTGGTAAAAATTGTCAATTAACATTCTCTCTGTTTTTTTTTTTTGAACAAAACACTCTCTCTGTTAATTGTAACTTTTTCCATCCAAATATAAGACACCCAACGCATGAGGAGTATTATAGTCATTTTTAAATAATTTTTTTTTAACAAATATACATTAAAACAACAATAATGTTTAGAAAGTGGAGAATTTTTTTTTGAAGGGGAAAGTGGAGATTTATTAACACACATATTGTGCATTTTTTTTAAATAAACACACACTATATTATCCCAATAAGAAGAAAAGCTAGACGACTCTAGAGAATAAGCAAGAAATATTACACTTAATAACTTTTCCAAGAATCAAGAAGCACTTGAGCTCCAAAAAACTCGGCCGGCTTGGGTTTAGGGTCTACGACTTCCTCCTCTCATGGTCGGCGTCGGTCCGCCTTGTCGTTAATGGGTTGCTGCCGGACGGGTGTTTGAGCACTATTTACCTGAAGTCCTGTGGGATATGGTTTGGCTCGATGGTCTGACGATGAGCACCGGATGAAATCTAGAGCATGGTGTGACAGGACCCACCCCGGATTTCACCTTGAAATCTAAAGTGGCCCTGCGGGGCTCATCTTAGAAGAAATTCTACCAAAAATTTGGCGGAACTCCCTCTAAAAGTGGAATAGCCAAAAACCTGTAGAAAGACATTTACACTTCTAAAATAATCCACCCTTTAACTTCTGGAGCCCCCATGCTCTCTAAAATCACAATATCTCCCATTTCAGAAACCAATTCTGAACTTAAATTATTAATCTCATGGGTTATCAGAGCAATCTAATGTACAAGCGTACAACAAGAATAGAATATAAGATAAAGGACATATACTTTTGTAATGCGGAAGCTATGACAGCTATGCCTCAACCCCATGTAGGCTCAACCTCAAGCTAAACTGGCCTGCAAACTGGGCATTTGAAACCGAAGGGCCCAGGGGAAAAGCATTTGAAAATCGTTAGAGTGAGTGGACGAAAAATAAATAATTTCAAATGAACAAGTGAAACTTAATGCTTTCCCAAGTTATTCTCTAAAACCTCGCATGCAGTAATAATATTGGAAATATTTTTAATCATCATCTTTACTGCAATCTTAATCACGTAAAAATAGAACATCTTGCAATCTCTTAAAATCTCATCATCAATCCTTATTAAAATATCCTTTTCAAGAGGTTCGTTTGATGACTAGAAAGGACTGCTGTCTAGCCATCTCATGCCATCAGGGGGGGACTGCCATCCAGATGACGCATCGGAAGGGACTGCCAACCGGAATAGGAGGCGGTGGATAAAAGAGACTGCCAACTAACCACAGGTAGTTAGAAGGGACTGCCAACTAACTAGCTCATGTCATCTAGAAGGGACTGCCAACCAGGTGACTAATCGGAATGGACTGCCAACAGGGATGTAGTCTGGAAGGGACTGCCAACTAGGTAATGCATGCATGCGCTGACTGATAGCCTCCTCAATAAACTGGAAACAACCTCTTTCAATTACATGCTTTCGGAAAGAAACTCGATATTACTTTAATAAATCATTAATAATTCACCGAAAGATAACTCAGGATTATCTCGCTAACTCAAACCTCAATATCTCAATACATCATCGAAAGCATAAATCAAATACTCTGTAGCGCCATCTACAGTGGCAGCGCGTGGGCCCCACGCGCCGCCGACCACCATCTCCGATGGCCACCAAATTTCATCCACAGCATCATCCCAACATTCTAAGCATCTTTCACAACTACAACAAATCCAGAAAACGACTAGAAGTACCTCAACAATTAAGGATAAGTTTGAACCAGAATTATGAATAGTAACCCAGAATTTCAAATCTTCGATTCGACCCCCACACTGCAAATCGTGGCTCAAGGCTAGCGGAAACATGATCCTTGGAAAAAACCGTACCTTCGACGCCGGTTTGGTGGCCAGAGATGGCCGGAATCGCCGGAAATCGACGAAACCTCCGTTCGGCTACAGTAATCTTTGCGGCTCAATTCCGAGCTCCTCCAGCTGAGCCACCTGTTAGCATTAAAGCCACCCTCAAGTGCAAGAGGTACAAGTTATAGAATAGGGGATTAAGTAAGGATGTCGAACCCACGGAGATTGGTAAATCCTTTCCTAGCTAGGGAAAACCTAAGGAAAAACTAGAAGAATATGCAAATGTACAATCACAAACAAAGGCTCACAAGTGAACCAAAGTTCATGGTGAGTATGTGCAAGATGGTGTGTAGAGATTTGATTTTGATTTTGAGATTGGTTTCTATTCAAATTGAAACAATGAAAGCAAGTAATATAAACTAACCTAAACAAAACAAGTTGTTATCAAATGGATGGGAGTTAGGGCATCGGGTTTCACCTTTTGCCTCCCTTGCAAGCATTAAAGCAATTGAATATGAATGATGCAAAGCTAATTGTCCAACTACCCTCTTAGCATCCGGATAGGACTACTAAGGCTTAAACCCCTTTCATTTTATTAACTCTAACCGGATAAGTCTAGAGCTAACTACCTAGAGACAAATTCAATTACCGGATAGGTCTCAATCATTTGCCCCTAAATGCATAAAGCTTAGAGTTTAGGTAACCAAGCAAGCAAACCAATCCTATCTCTAGGTGATTTTAGCTCACTACCCTCACATGCACACATGGTGTGCTTTCATGCTCCCTTTTTGCCTAGAGGTAATCAATCTCTAGGAAAAACTTCATGTCATGGCAAACACATAACTCAAATTGATTAGGTCTAAGTAATGCATTCAACTATTGACTTAGCATGTGAGAATGACAACATGAATTTTCATCAATTTATAAACAAAAGCATCAATCCAAGCAAGTTTGGCTAGGGATTTCAACCCTAGCCCCAACTAGTTCACTACTCACACATAGCTAGATACACAAGCTTCAACATTCTATTAAACATCAAATACATAAAGAGATAGAGAGTAAAGGGTGACTATTGATGATGCCGGAAGAGGTGGTGGAGATGGGTCTCCAAGAACATGATGTGGTGGTAGTCACCTCCTTCTCCTTGCTCCAAGCCCTTGATATTGGTAAGAATAGTGAAATTTGGGATCTCTAAGATGAGTTGTGGTGTTGAATGGTGGAGGAAATGAAGGTTGTAGTGGTGGAAATAGAGGTTTTAGAGGTGGAGATGGTGGTTTTAGTGATGGAAATGGTGGTGTCTTCTCTAGAGAGAAAAATGGATCTTGGATAGGGTGAAGATGATTGAATGGAGTCAAGAATTCTGAATAATTGGTCTTTGGCCTCTTTTTGATCAGCTAGGTGTGTCATCTTTGGTCCCCAAGTGTGCAAGAGATGCTCTTACACCATTGTCCCCCAAATGGTCCCAAATTGGCAAGGTGATAAAAGGACAAGGTGTAGGGAGATATTTGAATTTCAAGTGATGGGAGATTCTCACCACCATGGTCCTCCTTTGCTGGAGAAAAGACCCTCCATGAGCGGAAAAATCGCCGGAAAAGTCGATTTGCAATTTTTTTCCAATCTCCGTGTCTTCTTCCCCTAGCTTCAAATCTCCACATTTCAAGCCTCAAATAGTCATTTTATTCTCAATGCAAGGTTTCCTAACAACAAAAGGAAATGGATTAAAAAAAGTAAAATAGCATGGAAGACAAATCAATTTTCATAATTATGGGGCACAATTGCGTAAGTAATTTGTGACTCAACACCACCGCAAAACACTACCACAGGCGTGACAAGGAGGAGGAAGCGAGCTTGCCGGTACCCGGATTCCGTGGTGGGTCTGCCGGATAAGGGAGAAATCAGAGGAAGAAGAAACCAGACCGAAGAGGAAGAAAGGGTCGGGGGGGGAAGGAGAGAGAAAAGCCGGTAGGTTTCCAAAAATGGAAACTTACCACAGTAACTCAGCTATTTATAAAAAATTACCATGAACAGTAACCTTACTTTTTCGGTTATAACTTTCTTATATGAACTCCGATTTTTACATACCACATATGCACGCGCTCGGTTTAACGTCCTCTACAACTTTCATGAAGAATATTCTCTCAAATTTTGACCCGAATAAAAAGTCAACTTTTAGGGCCCCCTAAAATGTTGAAACAGAGCCCAAAAGTAAATGTAAATGTCGTTTACCCATCGAAAGACTCGTAAACTGGTAAATTTAGGTTTGGGACGTTACATGGTTAGCTGCGATGCAGCGCAGGTCGGCTTCGTCGAGGTACCTCCAGGATTGGCGACATGATGGCGGGGTGCTGGATCGGCTGCATCTTGGGGGGCTGGGTTCGAAGTGGCGTGGCTCAGTAAGACTTCGACGTGGGCGCGGTAGTGAGTCCGGCGTGGGATTGAGGCGACAAGGTCTGAATTTGGATCGGTGGCGAGGTCCAGCATTAGATTGAGGCGGCGACGTCCGGCGTTGGATTTCAGCGGCGACGTTTGGCACTGGGTAGTGGAGGTCGACGACCAATGTGGCTGGAAATTGACTTTTGGCTAAGGTCAGGCCATTCTTGTTGGGCCTGAGTTGGGTCTTCTCTTGGGGCTGTTGGGCTGATAGTTTTGGGCTGGGTTTTTTTATCTAGGCCTTTTTTAGTTTAGTCATTTTGATTAAAATAATTCCCTACTTTCTTAGGGAGCTATGCTTCTAGTTTTTTTAGTGAGCGTCCTCGAGTCTAATTTACTCGGCCTATTTACTATGTCGTAGTTAATAGTCTATAGGCTCATTTTATGAGCATGAAACAGTCAAATGATTGGATCTAATTTATGTATCACCGTGCTACTACCACAAACTCTTTATCTACCCTTGATGGTAGAAGGAGGATATGTAATGACCTTTTCTGGCTTTCGATGAATGATTGTTGCCCTATTTGTTAAAAAATAAGAAGAAAAACTATTAGATTGATGATATCATTCCACCGCTAAGTACTTATTTAATTAATAAATAGAGTTGAGATAATTTCCATCCATTATGAGTTACAACTTACAACATCAATCCGACCACGTGCTAATTTGTAATATTTTTTATTGGAATAATATAAGTAATTTAATAAGTATGCAAAGTATTTGGGTTAATAAGTTGGTGGAAGACCTTCAATCTCCACTCTAAAAACCTTTTTTTTTTTTTGCATTTAATGTATATTTGTTTTTTTTAAATGGCTATATTACTCCTCATCTGTATGGCACATCTTCATGTTTGGATGAAAGAAAGTTACAATTAACGGATAGAGTGTAAATTGGTAAATTTTGCAAGTTTAGGAGGTAATTTCTGCAATTGCATGTGAGGTGTAAATTGACGATTATTGCTAAGTGTAGGGGGTATTTTGGCAATTATATATGTTTAACATTTCATGGGTCTGAAAAGAATAGAAATTTTTTCATGAAATGAGCATTTTATATATTGGAACGACATTGGCATTAGTGGCATCAAATTGATTAGAGAAAAGTGAATATTGCAAAATCAAAGAAAGTGTGTCAACCGTGTTTAATAAGATATTGGACACACGTCGGATGTAACCCTGTGATTCTCCCAACGTTTGATGCAAAAACATACTTGTTATTAACTTTAATTTGTAAACTTCACAAATGTACAAGACATCAAGTGTAGTATTGTGTGCATATACGAGTTGTTTCAAGTGAAGAATGGTAACAAAAGTCTCAAAAGGATGTCCACCACAATGTCGATGGGTAGATCCATCAGCTGCTACGCCAATTTTTCGTTGTGACTGTAGTACTGCGTCCTCAATCTCTGGCACCTCACCATCACCAAAATTCTTTAAGAAGGTTGATTGGTCAACAAAGGGTTGACCAGTTTTCACAAGCTAGTTAAATAGTTTTTTAAAGTTTACTTTCGGTTACTGCATGTGCCCACGATCTTTTTTTTTTTTTTTTTGAAGGATTAAAAGATTTCACTCCTACTCTCATGGTGACTCGAACTCACGATCTTATAATAGGGAAAATTTCAGTAACAGTACATGAAGTTTTCGCCATTGAGAATAGCTTCTTTTAAGTTCCAGAAATATCAAAATAGTACTAGGACTAACAAACCCGACAAATTTTTTATACACACCATTAACTTCTCGTTAGTCTGTATGCCATATGCCACCAGAAATATTTGTAAGGGTCCTTAACCAAAAGCCTTAAAATGAGCCAAAATTATCCCACTTACCCCACCAACAAATTTTTATTCTCACTAACCCAATTTGAATTGAAATTACAATTTTACCCTTGGTCTAATTAATGAATTACAACCACATGCCCTTCTCTCTCTCTCTCTCTCTCTCTGGTCGGCGCCGAGATGAGGACGACGATGACGTCGATGAAGGTGATTCTAGGTGAAGCTGAGGCGTCGATGCTGTCGAGAACGCGCAGCTTGCCGGCGACGGTTTTGGTACTTTGGTAGGATCTGACGGCACCGGTTATCGCTGCTTCTGAGCGACAAATTAGATTTCTGCCTTCGTTTTGGAGAAGTAGAATCTCTGGCTAATCTGCTGAGATAAGCGACGTGGCGGGGGTGGTGGTGGAGCTCTGGCGGGGTCGATGGTGACATCAATCTCTCCCTCCCTGGCGAAAGTTCACCAGCGAGCCCACCTGAGGCGGTTTTCCGATGAGATCGAGCACGGCTTCACAGCTTCACAGAAGGGAGAAGGGTGCCCAAATCAATTTCATCACCTGCCCCCACTACTAGTACCTCTAAACAGCTCAATCAAACCGGTCCTTCCCTTTTCTTTTCTTTTCTTTTCTCTCTTTTCTTCTTTTTGGCCTTTTAATGAGAAATTTTGGTAATATAAAATGTAAATTATTGGAGTAACAAGCTACAGAATGGTATTATGCCAAGGGTAATACATGTCTATTGGGGGGCAATAGATGTTTTGAATTGATGTAATCTTCTCGTTTTTTTTCTTTAATCAAAGTTTTATTTGTGTAGTTTTAGGAAGATTAATTATCATTTTGGTAATCTAAACGTCTATTGGAGGGCAATAGACGTCTACTAGGGGGCAATACATGGCTGATAGTCGTCTATTGGGGGCCAGTAGACGTCTATTGGGGGCAAAAAAACTTTCCGGTGAGATTTTCAGCAAATTTCGGTGGGTGGCAGCCGGTGACAAGATTTCTGCGAAAGTTGGCTGGAATATGGAGAATGGTGACCGGATTCCGGCAACCGATGACGGGCTCCGGCGAAGTCTCCTATGGTTTCTCTCTCTCTCTCTAAGTAACAAAGGGGTGAGAGGTAAAATGGTATTAAAAAAAAATTAAAAAATGGGTATTAGGGAAGACTCCCTTAAAGTGTATTGGATAAGAGGGAATTAAAAAAACTTAATATGGTTCCCTAGAAATGGGGTAAATGGACAAAACTCCCTTCAGTTAGTATATGTATACTTTCTTGTTCTTTGTGAATGAGGTACAGTGTTACTTACATAATGAGACCGATATAAATGTTGCTTTTGTGGCCTTGGTTATATCAGTACATAGTCACATTCTACATTCATCAGCATTTAGCAGAGCTATCAGTAATGTCATGGTGGTAGTTGAAATCTTAAAAGATGTAGACCAAAGCACCGCCCAAACTCCTAGTGAAAGTGAGAACATAAATGGTGCTAAGTTTCGTTTCGGATTTGAAAGGAAACAGAAGGTTGCTTCTTGTTCTTCTCACTACCTCAGCAAGTACAGTTGAGTGTGGGCACACGACCATTTAAGGCCTACAATTTTTAGGTTCAACTACCAAAGTTATAACTCTCGCTTCTTAAAGTAATGTTCAACACTTCAACTAACATTCAGATATAGCTAGCATAACATAGAACTAAATACTGATCTCTGTAAGATATATATGAGAATATGGGTCAATTTCATCCTCAGAAACCAACTTATGGGAAAGGGTTCTAAGAATTACAACCTTTTACTCCCCACTATGTGTTACAAATATTTACATTAATTTAGTAAAACAAATTGTAGGTAGGTTTATATAAGCTTGTTACCTTTTCCCCAAGAAAGTAAAATTATGAGAACCTTCTCATTGCTGATCATAAGTCTCTACATCTTTATGATAAGATAGTGATAGTACTAATGAGAGTAACTCTGCCGATTTATATGTTATTTCAAGACTTATTCATTGAGTTCTTAACTCATGACAGTCAAAAAGCCGCTTACAAATTCAATCATAGAAAGCTTAATAGAGTAAGGACATGTTTGCCATTTTTGAAAAAGATAAAAACTATATAAGCCAGACTGGACCTGCACATCAATAAAATCCATGCCAGTAAGACCAGCAATGGCGTCTATCTCTTTCAGTACCATCACCACCTTCTTCATCTTCATCCTCACGTCTTCCTCTTGTTCTGCCTCTACTCCTTCAACTAAGACAACCCCACATCCCTTCAAGAAAATCTATGCCTTTGGTGACTCCTTCACTGACACAGGCAACACAAGATCTGTCTCCGGCCCCAGTGGCTTTGGCCATGTTGGAAACCCCCCATATGGCATTACCTTCTTCCACCGCCCGACGAATCGATACTCCGATGGGCGGTTAGTCATAGACTTCATAGCTGAGTCACTGTCCTTGCCTTACTTGCAACCCTACAGAAACATAGTGAGAAATGCTTCTAGCTCTGATGCTTCTCACGGGGTTAACTTTGCTGTTGCTGGCTCCACTGCTATTAACCATGACTTCTTTGTCAAGAACAACCTTACACTTGATATCACTCCTCAGTCTATTATGAGTCAGCTGAACTGGTTCAACAAGTTCTTGGAGACTCAGGGCAGCAAAGCAGGAAATTTTGATGATGCACTTTTTTGGGTTGGTGAAATTGGGGTCAATGATTATGCTTACACTCTTGGATCTTCCATAAAAGGTGATACCATCCAAAAGCTTGGGATCAGTAGTGTCACTAGTTTTCTGCAGGTACGATTTTATGTCACGATCTCGTGCTTATGTCTAAAATTATGATTATGCTCCGAAAGTTTGAATTTGGATGTATTTAGCAATAAAAATTTAAGTAGATGATCAAATTTCGACTATGGCTAAACTGTTGCAGGAATTATTAAACAGGGGAGCAAAGAATTGTTGCACTTAGGTCTAAAATTACGTTATTTCGAGTTTTTACTATCCTACTTAAGATGTCATGTTGGAGATGTAATTAGCAGAATACATACTATTTCAACTATGGCCAACTTGGTGCAGGCATTGTTAAAGAAGGGTGCAAAGTATGTGGTTGTGCAAGGTCTGCCGATTTCGGGGTGCTTGCCATTATCAATGAGCTTAGCTGCTGAAGACGATAGAGACAGCATAGGATGTGTGAAGAGCGTGAACGACCAAACCTCTGCTCACAACCTTGTCCTCCAGGCCAAGTTGCAAGATCTCAGGAAACAGTTTCCGCATGCGGTAATCACCTATGCTGATTACTGGAATGCCTATTACACTGTCATGAAGAATCCGAGCCAGTACGGCTTCAAGGAGAGCTTCAAGGCCTGCTGTGGCTCCGGTGATCCCTACAACTTCAATGTATTTGCCGTGTGTGGCACACGTTCTGCTAGTACCTGCTCGAACCCAAGCCAGTACATAAATTGGGATGGAGTTCATCTCACTGAAGCCATGTACAAGGTGATTACTAATATGTTTGTAAGAGGCAAAGCGACTCACCCTCCATTCAGCTACTTGTTGGACATGAAACTGCGTCATGGATGAACTGTTGAACTCGTCGTTGCTTGTCATCTCAAGACATTAGATAGTAGACTAGTAGTTATGAAGAGAAAAACCTGAATTTTCTCTGTGCTATTACTCTATTAGTACTTGAGAATTCTTCGATTCCAATAATAGTACATCTATAAATTTTGCATTGTAAGCATGAATCTCTGAGTCTTAACGTTGATTGTTCTCAGTTCTGGCATATATCCAGATATGAATTCTTTAAAAGATATAGAGAGCATACATTTTAGATGAGCGTAGGCGTGTAGCCATTACAAGTATCAAGCAGAATGATGAGTTGATGACCTATTAGGAGAAAAAGGGAAAACCAGCTTCTCACAACTCTTCAACCCCTTTTATCAGCAAGCAATGCGAAATTCACGAAGCATGAAATGCTAATGTGTGAACAAGTTCACGCATGGTTGACACTCAACTGCAAATGAACTCCCTTTCTCCCTCATGCTTGGAATGTATTACAGTAGGGCAATATAAACAGTACATGACAGCATCCAGATTCCCTTCATTATAATGAAAACTGTAATACAGATAGTACCCTAATAACTATGCTGTTGTTGGCCATCAAGTCAACCAAGATGAGGAAAATCAAAATTGCATGCGGAAAGAGATGACTCATTTATATTTCATATTTCGTCTCTTACATACAGCATGTACATTATTTTGCACAACTAGAAGAAGGAAATAAAACTTTCCACATGAAAGCCTTACCAGACTCTGTACATGTGACGGTTGGCTATTTCTCTATACATCATTTTGTATGTTAGATCATATTAAGTACTCATAGTACATTACAAACAGAGCATCGGGGACATCCTTAGGCAGACTGTTAATAAAAAGATAAAACCGCAACATGTCCTCCTTCAAAACAGTTTGAGTGTCAACCACATCACTTCCACATGTCAGAACCCACAAGTCCCCGGAATCCACTCTCTTTATACTTCCCCGGCAAAATGGGCAAGACACTGACCTTGTGTTCCTATAAAAGTATAAAATATAAGAGTCCAAATATGTGAGAATGGTTGTAAATCATGATCCCCATCATCATAAGCTAAAACTGGATGACAGTCATGAGACTAAAACAACAGGGGAAAGAAGAATGTGATTTATACCAGTCACGGTAGCAATTGATACACATGGCATGGCAGCAATTTGGCAAAACCATTTTGGTGCAAGGCTCTAAGCAGATACCACATTCCTTTTCTCTCTCCACTTCAACATCAGAAAGCTTTATCTTATCCTCATATCTCTTTTTTACAACCATCTCTAGATCTTCCTCTTGGGTGATATCCACATCCAAGGAATCACCATGGAGACGCTGAAGGGACGGTAATATAACATCTGCAGAAACAAAGCAGCTTGTGAATTCCTTGTCATATTGTCATTATACAGAGTTCTATGCCATTTAAAGTTTGAAAGGGGAACCCTATACCCAAAGTGAAACTCTTATAGAAAATTGGAACCATAGCACGAAAAATGGAATCCATTGAAAGAAATTAGTAAATAAATTTTGAAATCCTAAAGTGAAGCTATGCAAGGGACAGACTTTTTTTTCTAAATTGTCCGTAAAAACATATGCAAAAACCTAATATCTATTTATGGATTGAATAGTGTCTTTGACAGATGATAAAATACCAGAATACAAAAAACCATTTACTTACTGTAGAATTGATTGGCAGTAGCTTTTCTTCCATAAGAAGAGATATTTGCCCTCCCGTCTGAGCGCACCTGAAGTAATTGAAACCAAGACATTCAGAGCTTGGACCCAATTATTATTAGGGGAAAACCATTAAACAAATCTGATTTAATTCAGTAACATATGAACAGCTAAGCAGAAACCAACCTTATATACAACTATGTCGAAAAGATTCAAGTAACTTGCAAGTAAACATGAAGACGAGCAATCAATCCATTGAAGCAAAAACAGGAAAATTGGTGCCAACTGATTGTAAACCAATTTCATTTGAAGAAACGTACCACCCTTGCTTCTTGGTATGGAAGCTGCCCTGCATACATATTTGACTCAAGTTAAATCAAAAGTCACTGAAAAGGCAGAAAAGCAGATCAATCATAAAGAGAATCATCTTCTTACATTCAAGTGATTCAACAAAAATTCAAATAACAAGGTTAACAAATTTAGAAAATAAGGTAGGCAAGGACATAAGTCACTTAAAACTTCAAATCATTATGCTTCTAAATTTGCAAAACACTTTGTAAAGCCCTAGCATTAGTTCAATTCTAAACAGCAACAAAGAAACAAAAGACAGCCAGCTGATCAACTTTCTGTGGAAGCCAACAGTATATCAAATCCACCTATTGTGGATGCCAACAGTAGATCAAATATCAGCAAAGATTGTAAACTTCGGATGAAGCTAATATTTATCTATATAAAGATTAAAGCTTGGAATTCTGTCAACAAACTGAAGTTCATATAGCATGAATGTGAAAGAAGAAACGAAAAGGCTTCAGATACTAAGATACACTTTCTTCATTCTTTTTCTTCGGCGGTCTGAAGATAAACTCTTTCTTTATATATATAACAAGACCATTGAAATTTTTAAAAGATAAAAACCAAGCAAAGTCTCCTCATCTCTCTCTGCTCTTTTCTTTGTCAAACAAACAACCCATTTCAATTTCAAATTAGTAGACCTTGCATATGGAAAGTTGGAAACCAACCCATCAAAAACAAAACCAAATTATATAACTCCCATGGAGCCATGTTGACCCTTTTGGGCAATGCACGGTAGGGTTTCAGCCTCAAAATAGTAAATGTACAATATAAAGAAGAGCATTACATGACCAAGAACCAGAAATTCAGAATCCCATCACTGAGTTTTGCATTTCAACAAACCCAATTTCAAAATCAAGCCTAAAAGCAAGAAATCAAATAAGGGTAAAAGAAAATGAAAAGGGGTTGACTCACAGCATATTGGCATGCTGAACATCAGCCTCAAGAACCTTGAGAGAATCTTGATAAGAGGGCCTAGCAGCAAGCTGTTCATAATAATCCATTTTTTTCCTCCCTCTCTCTCTCTCTCACTCAAATTTGCAACCTTTAAAGAAAAAAGAAAAAAAAAACTGAACCAGAAAGAATGAAGAAACCCAAGAGTGTTTTGGGGTGTTAAATTCAGAGAGAATGCAAAGGAAAATTCTGGGGTCTTTAACAAAGAAAGGTCAGGTCTTTGGAGCCTAGAAGTAGCTGTGGGGCTACTGTGATCATCAAAACCCAATCTCCATCAAACACTATAAAAAACAGTGAGAGGGGATGTGAGAGATGAAGACTTGGTCTTGACATGAAAAAAGAAAAATAGATATAATATTTGGTGATTTTGTTTTTGATTAGGTTTTATTATCCAGTTTAAATTAAGTTTGAGTTTGTTGACTTTCTAGACCGTGGCGTTTGACTGCTTTCATTGCTTTTAGTTGAGTGGTTATGAGGTTGGTACTTTTCTTCTGCTTCCAATCACAGGAAAAGTGACAAGACAGGACCACTTTTGCTTTGGTTTATGCTCCTTCTATCAGGGCCGGGTCAAAATTCTGAACCGTCCGAAACCGGTTGTAGTTTCCGGGTCAATTTAAGAGATACCGTATGGGGGGCCCAAAGCACCGGACAGAATCGGATTTCAAATTCCATTCCCCGTCCTGTCCAATAGATGGGGGTATATGTATATTCCTTTGTTGTTTTCATCAAAATCTCCTCGGAGATTTATTTTTTATTTTAAGAACGTGTCATCATATATTAAAAATATGAGGGCGTTTCTAATGAAGATTATTTTAATGAGGGCTAGGACTTTTTAATCATTGGTTTGGGAAACCCACTTTATGATTATATTACGGTAAATTAATCGTCAGATGTTTATGTATGTGTGAGTGTATTACTTTTGAAAATGTTCTTCCAGATTGCTAATTGTTAAGGTACCGAACTAAATCAAATCAATAAACGAACCAAATATGCAAAACATAAATCATTCATGTTCATAACTGATAAATCAAGATTATGAATGCTTTAACGATTTTCAATTTGGTTGAAAAATTACATCAATGATCTCCACATGAATATTTAAATATCTAACGGTTAATTTGTAAAAATGTAACTGAAAAGTGAGTCTCACAAAAAAATCCGCAACTAGTACTCATTTTAGGGGTCCTCATTAGAAGCTCTCAATTAGAAATAGTCAACAATTATAATTGTTAAGATGAACATCTTGAACATCAACAGGAGCGGCCATTAACCTAGAGAGGTTAATAAAAACCAAAAACTGGACAAACCAAATGGTTTTCTTAGTGTTTTTTTTTCTTATATAATGGAAGCTCATTTATTGGAAATAGAAAAACAATACCACTACAAACTGATTTGCTTCCGTGAGAACTGGTTATGCTACTCATCAATACACTCAATTGGTGCTCACAATATAGAGTCAGCTTGAAACTCATTGAAATAATACATGATGATCTCCACACCTTTGTAAGGAATGAAAAATAATAGAAAAATTGAGCTATCCACGAAATGAAGCTTTAGCATCGAGACGCACTCATTTTCCGTACTTATTGATCTGACCAAAATATAACGTCGTCAACTACAAACGAACACCAATTCACCTAATTTTTCACGTGGATCAACAAAATATAGATAAAAACTAATTCAACACTACTAATCAACAAAATAACAACATCTAACAAGAAAGATAGTTGGACATGCCCAACCAATCTTCTTATAAAAGGAATGAAATTAAACATTTTCCTTTTGTTAACATGGTAACATTTCACCAAAACATTTTGTCCAAAACATGGTAACACTTCCCTCACCCACCTCTCATGTAATTGGAGTTATTGGATAAGAGATTAATCCTAGTGAATGCCGCTACACTGTGCCTTGGGTGCCGACACGTGGTAGGGAATGATTCACTCAGAACAGAAATTTAATAGACTCTGCCGGACCATGTTTCTACAGAAGCTAAAAGGACAAAACAAAAGATCTCTCGGGCATGCCCCTGCTCAGGGTTTTTCTCAAAAAAAAAAAAAAAAAAAAACCCTGCTCTGGGTTTTGTCATTTAAACACTCAATTGTTATCAATGCATGCCTGAACTCAGTTACCGTTGGGACTTGAGAAGCCTTAAATTGTGGAAGTGCTGAGTGAGAAGATGAAGAGGAGGCTTCATTTTTCTTCTTTGTAGCTCAATTTTCTTAGCTGGGTGAGTTCTACTTCATCTTGCAACCTAGTTAATTACAAAGGGGTTAAACCCGTTTCTTAAATCTTATACATTCTCAAGTTTTGTTGTGTTTTTTTGGTCTGAAGAAAAGGTGGTTTTTGACAAGCTCCAAATCACTTAAAAGATCCAAGAGTTTCTGGTGGTAAGCCTCTTCCCCTCATAATTTTATGTTTGTTAGTCTAGAAAGATTGTTTCTTTCTAGTGAATTCAAGTGTTTTCAAGACTAGTGTTGTGGGTTTTTCACAAAAAGAAGCCTTTTTGGATTGTTAAAGTTGTTTTTTTTTTTTTTGCAGTGAAAAAAAGCTGCTTTGAGTGCTTTCTTTTATTTCCCTTGTATAAGAACCTTGCATCATGTCTGATTTTGTGCTCATGGAGGGTGAAGATCCTTTGAATTCTCTGTTTTGTGTTATTTTTGTATTATTACTTTCCATTATTTTACTGGGCGTTTAAAATAATCAAGACAAAATTTGGGATAATTTCGCACATATATACAAGTTCAGTTAAATGTTATTGTGGTATCTCTATGATTTGGTGTGGTTGTTCAAGTTGTGTCGAACCACATTTGTCTGTGTTGGGTCTAGAAAGGAACTCAGATAGATATGTGTAAAATTAGGGAACTGGTTCATTAGATCAGAGTCTTCAGACTTAATTCTTGATCTTGATGCATAGGTCTTCTGCAACATGAATGAA
This sequence comes from Rosa chinensis, assembly GCF_002994745.2. Classification (NCBI taxonomy): domain Eukaryota; kingdom Viridiplantae; phylum Streptophyta; class Magnoliopsida; order Rosales; family Rosaceae; genus Rosa; species Rosa chinensis. The sequence continues at coordinate 10,135,846 of NC_037094.1, read as the reverse complement.
AGCATCAGAGTCCAACTTCTACTTGTACCTCCTTCATTTGACAATGGATGTGGATGGTGTTTGGCAATGGACTGTGCTTCCCTGATATGCTTAGATTTTCGTAATTACTTAGACATGCTTTCTCCATAAGTATAGACATCAGTTTGGTTAATTTTTTGTACCTTACCTGTGATCTACTAGCTAGAATTTGCATGGAAAGTCATTGTCTCAATCATATTAGCTGGGTCCTTTCAGAAGACAAACTGATTATATCATCAACAAGTCATAAATCTTACTTTATCTTCCACCATGTTGAGGTCTTTCCAATCTGTGCTCCCTTTCCCCTATTTGGATGACATTATTGTGTTACTAAAATATATTTTATCCTTTATCTAATTTCTTGTTCTTCTAGAGTAGCAATAATCAACCAAGCACCGGAAGAGATGGTTCATGATTTCGAAGCTTGTGCAGATTGCACTCAGAAGTGTTTGCTGATTCATGGGAATAAGAAAAGTGGTTCCCATATTGAAACCTCTTTTTTCAAAATCATGTTTGGAAAACAGTTTTCTAAATTTATGGTATGATACTTCCCATACATGCTAATCTGTTCCGTTTTTATTTTCTCTAAACTATGTGGACTCTCTCTCTCTCTCTCTCTCTCTCTCTCTCTCTCACACAAACACACACCAACTCAGTGCCACATGGTTCATGAAGTTGCAAATTGACAAGCTATTTTGTTATTTTCTCTTTTATGAGGGTTAATACTTAATACCCCTATAGGGAGTCTTTTTTTTTAATGTTAGTTGTAGCATTTCCTCTGATAACTATAATAAAATACAAAGATAGAATCAGTTTCATATTAATGCAATTATGCGAAACTCTAAGCATGCCATCTCAATGCAGGAATTGCCTCCAAAAGTTGCTCGTATTTTGTTATTGTCTGATCGGAGAACTTTTCTTGAAGATTCACGAGGACTGCGGTGGAAAGTTGCAATATCTAGTGTTAATGGTTCCTGGGCCTTTCAACAAGGATGGAATGCTTTTGCACTAGACCATGACCTACAAGTAGGAGATTTTCTGGTCTTCAATTACGTTGTGGGTTCACATTTTACTGTTAAGATATATGACAACTCTGGGTGTGAAGTGAATCTTTTTGAGACCATACATCAGAACAACAGAAATAGGGTTCACACAGATGGTCAGTGCCACACCATTGGTAAAAGTACAGTGAGCAAATCCGTTTCAGATACCTTTGCTGGTCCAGATGCAGAAATAAGTAAATGCTTGAATGAAGTGCATGGTATGAAGAAACCTCTAATTATCACAGAAAATGCTTCAGATCACGATGATGATGAAAGGTCAAAGTGCAAGCGCAAAGCAGAATTTGCTGACGACATGTCATGTATGATGGAAAGAGAATATGGACACCAACAAGGAGACAACAGAGTCCGTATTCTTGATTTGTCTAGTTTTGAATCATTCAAAAAGATAAAAACCTGTGGCAGTGATGGAAGCAATAAAGTTGCTGCAGTGAATGAAACACATTCTCATCATGCTGATTCATCACTGAAATTGAGAAATGAAGTTAGCTCAGTTAAAATTCCAGTGGCCAAAGAGTTGGTGGATAGAGTAATTCCTTCAGATGCATCTGAGATTGAAAGGACTCAGAAAAATAACTATTCTGAATACAAGGTAAAGGGGGCACCCCTGTCTGATAAAGATTCATCCACCAATGTGACCTCTGGACATCTCTTTCCAACACTTCCTGAAAATCCTGAACAAAAGGAAGAGATCTTCTCTGATATTTCAAACAGAGCAGCCAAAAAATGCCAGTCTGCTAATGTATCAGGTAAGAGGAAATCTCCCATGTGTTTTTCCTTGTGTTTATTTTATTTTATTTTGTATTTGCTGTAGTATACATTGTATTCTTCATGCTCAGTATCTTATCTTCTATTCTGTGTGTTCTTAAAATTATTATCAGGCAATGATCATCAGGTAGCAGTATCAGGAAATGAACATGATTTGATTGATGACACTTGTCAAAGTGCCAACAAAAAAATTACTGAAATTTCAAAGTCCTGCGGTATTCCCATTGCTTTCCTCTCCCAAAATGGTTGTTTATATTCCTTCCCCCATTCAATATTTCCTGCATTTTGATGTAGCGCCTTCTTTTTCTATGTGGAAGTGTGATCTAAAAGTTTGTTCGAACAGATAAAGTGATGAAGGTCATTGAAAACAAGCCGGTGGAGTTGACTTCACATCCATGCGGTCAGGAGGTCATTCCAGAAAGTAATGGTATAATACTATAATGTTGTTTTTATATTATCTAAAAGTTTATTTTGATATATCTTATGTGTTACTCTGACAAAAATAATTGTTTTAACAGATATTGTGATGATGAACATTGGAAAAGAGTCTGTGGATTTGACTTCAGATCCATGCAGTCGGGAGGTCATTCCAGAAAGAAAGGGTATAATGTCATTCTTACATTGTCCAAATGTTTATTTTGATTTATATTATGTGATACTCTTTACAGAAGAATTTGTTCATGGAGCAGATAAAGCTGGGACCATCTTTGAAAATGTTATTGTGGACTTGACTTCAGATCAATGCAGTCAGGAGTTCATTGAAAAAGGTCTATATATTTATCATTTCGGGATAGGTCCATTTGTGTTTGAGAGTGTATTTTGCTGGGGTCTATCTCAAACTCTGAACCAACTAAGGTGCAACTAAATGCAGAGGAATCATTAGATCTTTCCACCAAGGTTGGAATACAAATTCCTTCAGGTCCAGCTGAGTTTGAAAGGACTGAGGAATGTAACAAATCTGAAGCCAAGGTCAATAGGGTACCGTCTGATAAAGATTCATGCACTGAGACCTCTGGGCATCCCTTCCCAACACATTCTGAAAATCCTGAAGAAAATGGAGAGACCACCTCAAAGAAAGCAACAAAAGAATGCCGGAATGCTGATGGATCAGGCAAGTCCAATTGAACTTATATGCTCCTATTTGTTTTTCATTGTGTTGTTGCCTGACTTTGTAATGTCTATTATTCTTTATCCTCCGTATCTTCATCTTTTGTTTATGTTTTCTCAGAATTATTATCAGGCAAGGATCAGGTGGTACCATCACAAAAGGAACCTGATTTAATGTATGCTAGTTCCCCAAGAGACAACAAGAAATTGACTGGGATTTCAGAGTCTATTCATAATCCCCTTACTTTTGAATGCCAAAATTATGGTTGGTCCCTTCCGTGCTGTATATGTTCCTGCATTTTCTAATGGTGTATATCACTATATCTTGGGTGATATTTCTAACAAAAGGAATGATTTCTCAAACAGATGTGATCATCAACGAGAAGGAGTCTGTTGAGGTGACTTGTCAGGACGTCATTCCACAGAGAAAGGGTATGATGTTATTTCTAGATAACTTTGTTTGTATATTCATGTATATGGATGCATGAGTGTGTTTTGATGTGGGCTTCTCAAACTCTAAAATACCTGCAACTCAGCCATCGATTTCTCTATGAAAAAGGATTGATTTCTTAAACAGATACCATCATTGAAAACAAGTCTGTTGAGGTGACTTTAGAACTATGCAGGCAGGAAGTTATTCCAGAAAGAAAGGGTATATTTTTATTTCTGCATTACCTTTTTAATAAAAAGCCCTGTTTGTCTTCATGCATGAATGTGTTTTTTTGTGGGATATCTCAAACTCTGAATTGCCTGCAATGCAACCATTAATTTCTCTAACAAAACGATTGATTTCTTGAACAGATACAAACGTCATTGGAGAAGAGTCTGTTGATTTGACTTTAGATCCAAGCTGTCAAGAGTTCACTCCAGAAACAAAGGGTATAATTTTATTTCTACATTACCCTTCGAATCCCTGTTTGTCTTCATGCATGTGGATGCATGAGTGTTGTTTTCTTTGGGCTATCTCAGACTCTGAACTAACTACAAGCAACCAAATGCAGGGGAATCATTAAAGGTTTTCAACAGGGTACACAGACAGCTTGCTAATACAAATATAAGAGTAGTTCCTTCAGATGCATCTGACCTTGAAAGGACTGAGAAAAGAAATTATTCTGCAGTTAAGGTCAGAAAGGTATCAACTTCTGATAAAGTTCCACACACCAAGCAGACCTCTTGTCATCTCAACCCAATACGTCATGTACATGTTGAAGAAGATAAAACAAACATCCCTAAGATTTCAAACAGAGGAATAAACAAACTTAAGACTACTGATGGATCAGGCAAGACACAATATGCTTACATGCTCTCTAGATGTTCATTATGGATTTTTTCTTTTCTTTTTTTCCTGTGTATACTGCTTGTCGTACGCAATGTTTTCTTAGTGATCAGTCATTTTGTTTGTTATGTAGTGGCTGCATCCCAAAAGGAACAAGTTTCTATCGGTGACAGCTGCCAACAAGCCAAAAAGAAATTTACTGGAATTTCAAATTCTTTTGAAGCTCCGGTTACTTCTGGATCCCAATATTATTCAGGTCTGACTTCCTTTTGTTTTCTTTAAGTCACTGCATCGTTTTTGTGGCACTTTTCATTTTTTGCCAAGTATTGTTGAACATTATTTTCTGAATTATCTAATGTGATAGTGATTCACTATTAAAAAATTGATTGTTGAACAGCTAAAATGTCAAAGATCATGGAAAAGGAGTTTGTAAACTCCAGTTCAGATCCATGCAGTCAGGAGATTATTCCAGAAGTTGATGGTATGATGTTATTTTTACATAATCTTTCTAAGAAAACTCTGTTTTACCTCATTTGCATGAATGCATTATCATGCCTTGCTTTGGCTATCTGAAAATCTGACTTAACTACAATGCAGCCACATCAAAGCTCTCTAACAAGTTGCAGAGTCAGAGTAATTTTGCAAGAAAAAATGACAGCGCTCTTTCAGTGGTAAAACCTGAACCCATTGAAGATGCAGGTGCAACCTTTCCAAGTTTCACAATCTCCTGTTTGGCAACTGACCGTCAATCTTTTCTGGTATGATATTTGATTGCCTTATTAATTATGTCTCTCCTCATACACATTGCTACAACTGAATTCTAGTCTGGTTTCACGTGTGTAATTTGTTGGTGGTATTGCGTTGCTACCTCCTTCACTTCTTGCATTTGTTTCGAGTTTCAACACTTGGTTATTTCTAAATGCTGTCAATTCATTAGTGAGAAGGGTGATCTGATAATTAACATGAAGACTTAATTACTACCATATGCAGAAATGCACAATGTTTCTGTGTTCCATTGTGAGAAGGGTGCATGTTATATCTATAGGCTTCTATAGAAAATTCTTATTGGCCAGAACATGCTTGCATGATATCATCTCTTCTGTTATTATAGCATAATCTTTCTAAAAACTAACTCACAGTAAGCATTCTTTTGATTTTCTAATCTCTTTCCGCTCTCATTGATACTTGCGCAGGAGTTGCCAAAGAGTTTGCCATTACCCTTGAACACCATGAAGGGAAGGTCTAAACTGGATAGGAGGATAGTTTATCTTCAAGGTCCTGATAAGAGATTGTGGCCAGTCCTCTACATTCAGAAATTTTTCTTCAGAACTTTGGCAAATGGTTGGGAGGCTTTCAGCATGGCAAATAATATTGAACAAGGAGATCGATGTACTATTGAGGTCACAAATCAAACTGAAGGCATATGTACTGTGCACATAGTTAAGATGAGAGATGATATGGAATTCTATGAAGAGTATGAGCACAGTCCTCTCATTGACCTGTCATAACAGTGCTTATGAACCACCTTTGACAATCTTAGCTCTGTATGTCCATCAGTCTTTTGTGTAGAGCATTTTAAACCACAGCTTATGAACCATCTTATGCATCAGTCTTTTGTGTAGAGCTGCTTAAATCAAACCATCACTAACAATCTATGATCAGTATGTACACCAATCTATTATGTGAGGCTGTGAAACCAGTGTTTGTGAATCATATAATTGGTTGACTATTACTGTTGTGTGTTACATGCTTTGACAGTAGTTTTGGAACCTTGGTACTGATTGGTCCATGAATTAATGATAATGTAATTGCTTTATTTATCAGTTTATCATCGGATTATCTATATTGGATGTTGGTCATGTACACAACTTGCTCCATCTGGTCCCATTTGGTTTGTAGTTCGAAGTTCTTGCAATTTTCATCAGGAGAATAGAAGAGGAAATCAAAAGAGACTGAAAAGTTTTCAATGTTTGCTCATTTGGGCATTATCAAGTTTCTTTTCCCTAATTTCAGCTTACCAAATATGGGAAAAAGAATTACTTAAGAATGGAAAAGCCTCTAATCCGCAAATTAAATGAGATCTCAAGTCCTCCCCATTCAGCATATGTAAAGGAACAGGTCCTCCCATTTAGCACACTGAAGAGGAACAGGTCTAACAATAAATCACGTAGAATATCAAAATTAATAAATAACTTGTGTATGGTTGCTAGAGTTCACCACTCCAACCTTGTTTCTTCATAAAAATGGATGATGAACTCAAGTAACACTGAAAAATGTGGGGGTTGCATTTACTTTTAACTACATCAAAATAAAAACTACCTTAATTATAATTAACTACATAGCTTCAAATTATTTCATTTGTCAACTCTACAGCAGCTGTAGCAGACACTTGATTGTGTTCTTGGGCAACCCTTCTTCTCATCTCAACCAACCATTTCAGCAACACTACCAAATGGTCATATAGGCCAAGAGCAATGTAGAGCCCAATCCCACCTATGATCCCATTTGCTATGGAATATGTGAGAGGCATGAGAAGCATGGTAATGAATGCAGGCACAGCCTCTTTCATGTCTCCCCAGTTTATGTCCTTCACAACTTTCATCATCATCACCCCAACCATTATAAGTGAAGGTCCTATAGCCCAAGGAGGCACACTAGACAGTAGAGGAATGAAAAACAATGACACAAAGAAACACAAACCAATTGTCACCGCTGTTAACCCTGTTCGGCCTCCTTCTCTCAACCCAGCCGATGACTCCACATATGTTGCAATTGGTGACATTCCCAATGCAGACCCAACAACGGTGGATCCAGCGTCGACAAGGTAAGCTAAGTACTCACCTTCAAAGCCACCTTTGTCATTCACAAACCCTCCCATTTCTGCCATGGTGAACAATGTGCCTGTGGTGGCGAGCACATCAACATAGAGCAATGTTGCCAAAGCCACCCAAACCTCTGATTTGTTGAAGTTAGTAAAGCTGATAGCTCCAGCTGTTGATTTGATTGTGTGAAAATCTACCACTCTCTTGAAATACAAGTAATTTGTGTCACCAGTTGGGGTGTTGGGAAAGACTGTCACACTTGTGTCCCTAAACCATGAGATTAGTGTCACAAAAACAATGCCATATATCATGCTACCCTTGATATTCTTCATTAGGCCAAAAGATGTAATCAAAAAGCCAGCAGAGGCCAGCCAAAATTTAGGGCTATGCATTTTCCCTCCAAGGCATTCACCAGTTGAGGGGTTTGTATTGGCACAGGCTGTGATGGTGACCAAGGTGGAGGGATCTGGGCCGACTAAGCCCACACCCTGGTGGATTTGCAAGCCCACAAATGCAATGAAAAGCCCAATTCCTGCCGCGCAAGCGAGTCGAACCGGGCGTGGAAAGAGCTTGGCAAGCTTTTCTCTAAGACCAAGAGCAGACATGGCAAGAAAAGCACATCCCTCAACAAGAACCACAGCTAGGGCAGTTTGGTATTTGATGGGCCCACTGCCATGAAAGCCCACTAAGTTGTAGGCCAAGTAAGCATTTGAGCCCATACCAGGGGCCAAGCCCAAGGGCAAATTTGCCAAAACTCCCATAGCAATAGACCCTATCATGGATGATAAAACAGTACCAACAATAAGGTCACTCTTGGTGTTTGCAAGACAAGCTTCGTAACCTGGATTTGGCTTCAACATGCAGTCTGGGCCAGCAGCTGTTTGGCTTGCAGGAATGGAGCAGTCGGAGATGGAGCACGTGCCACCCGAGTCGGCGATGATGGTGGCGTTGACGGTGATGATGTAAGCCATGGTGAGGAAAGTGGCCAGCCCAGCTCGTAGCTCTTTGGTAAAGCAGCTCTTCCTTGCCTCCAGCTTGAAGTATTTTCCAACTCTGCTCCTTGCCACAGCGTCGTTTAGGCTTTTCTCGGCTTTGCTCCATGTCTTCCCTATCCTTGTGAGTAACCCATTTCCCATTCCTGCACTACAAAGCTCTCCCCCCATCTTTCTCTTTCTCTCTCTTTCTTCCTCTCTGACTCTTTGGGTATGAATGTGTGTGTGTGTGTTAGGGTGGTCGTTAGACTTAAATATATAAGCTTGAGGGTTGGAGAAAGGGAATCTTCTTAGATTATGGATAAATGGACTGAAAAGTACTGCAAGCTGTGTTTAAGAATTGCATGTAGGCGTTTCAAGAAGCGATATAACTTTTAGGTTAAAAAAGAGAGAGTACAGAATCATCTAGAAATAGGGTACAGTAGTACTAGTAATTATGAGAAAACCTCCTCGGGTATTAGATTAAGATACTCAACCTAGATCAAACACATAAATATAATCTCTCTCTTAAAATATGTGTAAAAACTTATTAGTGTGTAACGAAATTAACATGCTTAATACATTTTTTGAGAGACTATGTTGGGCATAAAAAATTCTCGACAGCTCAATTTAATTACATATATTTTATGGAAAATGCTATGGTGAAATGTCATGTTTTAATTAACGTACAGTATAATTAAGTACTCCAGCCAACAGAGACAGCGTGGTTTTTGAAGAAATAGATTTTGATAAGTTCATAAGCAACTACAAATATTTAGAATAGTAGCTACCTAATAAACACTTGCATTTTTTTAACTCTCAATTATTATGAATTATATGTAACACACTCTTATTCTGTAACTTGTCAACCAATTAACTTTTTGGCAGCTCAATAACTTGAGGAACCAGAAGAATGATGACAAATTAATATGAATAGACTATACCTATAGATTCCTCAATTGGATAGAAGAATGGATTCGTAACATGCACAAATAATACGACTTAATTAACTAAATTATATATAATAGCAACAAAAACAAAACCATGATCAATAACCACATTGGAAGTGGCTAAGATCCTCATATTCTTGACCACCCAAATCCAAATATAATCTTGCAGGCGATAATATCTAGCTAATGTCCATACAATATCTTAGGCCCTTCAAAATATATATGATTAATTTCGAGTTGATCTATTTCCATCAGATTAATAGTTTATCTGGTTTGGATTAATAACACTTTGTGCTATGAATTCCAAAATCAAAATCTTTGAAAGATCAAAATAGATGCCTATACTACGAGTCTGTAATTTTAAAACTCCTGGTGGAATCTTTGAGTACGTCTTTTGTGGACCTCTGATGTTGGGTTCCTAAATCTTAATTAAACAGCTATTTGGACGTAATGTTGGATTAGTCATTGAATTTTAGTGATATATATATACTTATATATGCACCAAACATTCTGACGTATATTAATTAGAACTACCAAATCAAGTAATTGAGGGGAATTGCTCTTCAAATGTAGACAATGAAATTGAAATTAGTCCGGGACCAACAATAAGATTGCTTTTCTTTTTAATATCGAAATCGTCAAAATATATACATTAAAAGAAGTGTTAAACGCATGCAATTAAACAAATGAAAACAATAATAAAAGGTACGAAGCCAGTGTCACTTGTTGTCCACTAGTTTAAAAGAACCCTAGTTGGTCTACTCAAGTTCAAAGAAAATAAAAAGAAAGCTTGCCTTTTAGTGAGCAATTGAGTTAATTAATGAAGAATTACTCAAAGATTATATATTGCTTAGGAAACTTCCCATCAATAGTTAATTACTTATAAAATGAATCAAGGAAGAGTCTAATTAAGGATCTTGGTGTAGACCTAATGTGATGCGCCGGACTCTTGGATGAGTGGAAGAAACTATTAGAGTCTAGGAAAAGTTAAGAGAGGGAAAAATGTATGTAAATTGTACATTAATTTGTTTTTTAATATTTTTGTGTTATGTATTGAGATTATGTGATATGATCATAGTTGTGACTTGTGAGGGGATGGAATATATATGTGTATAAGTTTTGCTCAAGTGCTAAAGACTTTCTATAATGCGTATGTTGATCACTTGACGCGACGTGTAAACAACATTACATCTCTCTTTTATTTTTTCTGCAAGTCATCGAGTTTCCAGAATTCCAGTCATTACGTTATCCAATGAACCCTACCAAATAATCACTATACCCATAATTAAAACTTCATCTCGTATTCTAGTTGGCCAGTACATGCAGTAACAAAAGAGCTGGCTAGCTAGTAAAGCTCTTCTATAGTTCCTTTCGTAGTGCCCTATTCTTTAATCTGAGGGGGACTATTTATAATTAAACTTCAAAACCATATATAAAAATACATCAATACAAGCAAGCAGTACTACTTTATCAATCGCATGCGCAGAGAAAAATAAGCATTTTATAATGAAGCAGGTTGAAACTTGAAATAGCAGTGGGATCTTCTTTTGATGAGAGACTGTATATAGGAAAGGATATGAAAGATCTGACTCATCTAATTAAAGACATCTTAAAGAGGAAAATAATGACTTAATTAAACTTACATATTAGGTACGTTAACAGTTTGACACCGTGGCATGATTAGTCTTGAGACTTAGAAAATTTTTAGAAAATTTTTGAAAATATCTTGTGATCTTGATAAAAAAAAAATATATATATATATATAATTATTATTATTATTTTTCATCAAATATAGAATTTGGAGATCGGAATTAGAACCCTGATCCTATGCATGCAGGGGTTGATGACAAATAGTTGATATAAAATAGGAGTACTCACAATTAGATCCCTAGATTTTTATTGGTATCTAATCTATACAAAGTACTCACAAAACTTTTTGATTTGATCGAAAGAGTTTTACCAAAATAGTTGATAGATGTGGCTTTTATTAGATCCCTTGATTTTCATTGGTAAATAATCTATGCGAAGTACTCACAAATTAGTTGATAGAAACAGAAAAGCGGATTTTATCAAACTGGTGATGCCCAAAATTTGGAGATATTTCAAAATATTCAATAGCTATACTAACTTAATAATTAATCTTATTTTCACAAGTACTTCAAGTCTTCAATCACATGCACGACACTAGGATTGGTTTGCGATCGATAGTATAATTATATAAGTGCGCTCTACTGAAACATGACCTAATTAATTTTAATAAACATATGGCTGTTTTAAGTATTTTGTCAATCTAAAGGGCATAAATCGAAGCTTTTATAACGCAATGTTGAAACTTGAAACAGCAGTAGTGGGTTCTCCTTTTAAGAGACAAAAGGAGAGGAATTAAAGTGAGGATCCAAGACCTAAGAATATTAGTGTCACAGTTTGGCAGTATATACTACTTTTGAATAAACTAGCGGTATTGTGCTGCAGGTTTTACTGCATTAATTTGTAGCCTTGGTGGATCATCATCATTAGGAGAATCGGAATATTTATTGTACATATATCTTCGCAAGTAGCTAAATTAAAAATGTTTCTTTCAGTGCAATTATTTCAATGGTCATTCCATTACATGAAGATCGATCAGAAAACAAGTGACAGATTATATATACGTCAAATGTTAGCTCGCGATCGGTAGTTTGTTATCTGTGAGTAGCTAAATTTCTGAGCTTTGATGATGTATTTCCTAAGACCTAGGTCTGAATAGAAAGAATTGCCTGATGAGACTTGCTGTCTTGCTGATGACCTAGCTTGATGCACGATAAGCAGAAATGAAACGGATTCTTGATTCCTGTTACTGCCTTACTGGTACGTACTTGTCCTTTATGAACTAGCTAGCTATGATCCTCGGGGAGAACAAATCTTTCCCGGACTCCTTGCTGTACTGGAAGACTACAAACTCTCCCACCTCAATCACATTATGGTCCCTAATGTTCATGATATTAGGCTTCCAAAACAAGACTGCCCCAAAGATGGGCGATAGTACTGACTCAGTAATAAGCAGAGGAAAGAGAGGAGATCAGCAAGGATTGAGAGAACGTAGTACACCACGCGTGATCAGAATTAGGGTTTTTTGTTCTAGTATTGGTTGAGGGTGTTTTGAGTATTAGGTTTTGCGGGGTTCAGGGTTTAGGGAAGGGAAATGAGAGAGTACGAAATCGAAGGAAGAGCCGAAGAGGCCAGGAAGACAGGAGAAGGGAGGTAGCTGTTTCGAGATCGGTCCTTGATCTGGATGGTACCACGTAGCTATAGCTAGCTACCATTATTTCCAAACTGGCTAAGCTCGTAATGATCAAACAAATACTTACTGCATTTCCTAGCTCGCTCAAACCAAAAGATCGATATCGAGTCAAATAAAACTCATAATTGCTTGGAGAATCTATCACGATCTCTAATTGCATTCTTTGATGAATTAATCATTATCTCGAATTGCCTCGGTTAGTAACTACGTTTTGAAAATGATGCGCACCAATCTATAATTCACATAGACGACATTTTGTTGATTGCATTGTACACATATATAAATAGTAGTTGTAAGATGAGACTATAGCATTCCATGTGAGCACTGATCAGTCTCGCGTTGACAATGGGGAGGATTCTTCGAAAATGTTAGTCTAATAATAGTTGACATTGGGATCGTTGTATGTCAATGTTTCTTGTATCATTAATTCGTAAGGTCTTTTTGAATTGGAATCTACCAATGTGCTTTTTAAATTTTTGCCTAAACGTACATTATCAGTAACCTATAAACAAATGCAATATTAAGTGAGACGAAAACATATATGCTATTGAAGACTTGACAAGCTCACATGCACAACAATGCGTTGAATATAGACGATATTACAATTTCTATGGTTGAATTAACGCAAGAAAACCAAAAGCAGAAATTGATTATTTGCACATATATACATAGGTCCATGTTACTTTCACATCTACTTGAGAAACTCCATGCATTTCACTCATCAAATTAGGGAAAATGGTGCTGCTTGTGGAGGCTTATAGGCCAATGAAACTCAACTTGGCTACAAATTATTAAAAGAAGGGGCATATGACCTGTTACAATTTATTAAACATGAAAAGGTACGTATATATTTTAACTAAAAAAGGGGAATTCAAAAGACCAAAACTATAAAACGTTATGTTATTAAAAATAAATATAACCATTATTTAGTTGTAGAATAACTTAATAAACTTTTACAGCTCTAGTGTTTGAGAGCATTACCTCTACCGTCCAAGATCTTAAATTCAAATCTCCAATATTGCTCACAATAGAAAAGAAAAAGCAAAAAAACCAAAATTGTTTTTGTCAACACTAGTTTCAAGTTTTGGCCCGGCGAGTATGGCCTGACCCAATTTACACGTCGGGCCTTGCGTCTGGTTTGCCCAGAACAAAAAACGACAACTACGAAAAGGAAACGACATTGCATTCTCCATTAGTGTCTTCTCTGTTGCTCGCGCCGATTTTCTCAGAAGTCTGAAGTCTGAAGAAGAAGAGTGGAAAAAGGGTGAAGCTTTGAGTGACCCAGAAAAATGGGGAAGAAAGGGAAGAAGCCCGGAAAGGGAAAAGAGAAGACGGAGAAGAAAACAGCCAAAGCTGAGGAGAAGAGAGCTCGCAGAGACACCAAGAAGCTCTCTCCCGAGGACGACATCGATGCCATTTTGGTAATTTCACTCCTCCTCTGCCTCTGCCTCTGCATACATGCACTCTCTACTTGTTAGTTAATTTAGTGAACAATTCAAATAGATTGGTTTGAAATTATCAATTACTAAGTGTTGGAAAAATCATAGCTTTACATTCTGTATAAAAAAAGACTCTGTCTTTGGGATTTTAGGGACTGTTTTGTACTGAAACGCTTCTTCACTAGTGTTGTGGTGTAAACGAATGATTGATTCTGGTGATGGTTTTTGTTTATCATCTGACTGGTTTCCTCTCAGTTTTGAATTCTTGGCAACAACATATTGATTTGGAAGTGTTGTTTAATTTTTTAAATAATTTCAAATGCATTTGATTTTCACAGCTGAGTATACAAAAGGAGGAAGCCAAGAAGAAGGAAGTCCATGTTGAGGAAAATGTCCCAGCTCCTTCTCCGCGTTCCAACTGCACCGTATGTCCCATACTTGTGTGTTTGTTAACACTTCTATTGAGTGTGTGTTGATTCATGTGTACCTCACTCATTGTACAATATCCGATGTTTGTGCTTGCTTGTTGTGTAGCTGAGCGTCAATCCCTTGAAAGAGACAGAGTTAATCCTTTACGGGGGTGAATTCTACAATGGTAATAAGGTGAGGTCTCGATATTCTTACACAAACTATATGCTTTATTTGAAGGAAATGGACTTTGGTCCTTAATTTTCACCCTGGGGAGTCATGCTAATTTGTGTTTCCGCAGACGTTTGTCTATGGCGATTTTTACCGGTACGATGTTGAAAAGCAGGAATGGAAGTTAATTTCAAGCCCTAATAGTCCACCTCCTCGTAGTGCTCACCAGGCTGTCACCTGGAAGAACTATCTTTACATCTTCGGTATACTGACAAAACTTCATTCATATATATAACACACATGTTCACTATTTGCAGTTTTAATTGTTTTGAATGTTGAACATGATTGCATTTTTTTGTCATTAGGTGGTGAATTTACTTCCCCAAACCAAGAGAGGTTCCATCACTATAAGGTGAACCCTTCTGGAAACATAATTCTTAATGGACTAGGATTTGACTCTTTATCCTATACATCGGCCTCGATTGTGTGATAGTAATGTTATCTTTTTTGTTTTCCCTTATAGGACTTTTGGATGTTGGATCTCAAAACAAATCACTGGGAACAGCTAAACTTAAAAGGGAGTCCAAGTCCACGCTCAGGTCATCGAATGGTAAATTCAGGTTGCTTTAGATACTATTGTTGGTTTAATTTCCATATACCTTTGAGTGTGTGTTCATGTGCGTTCAGACATTTGCTTTACAACATTAGTCCAGTCTTTATCTCTATTCATTGTTTTATATAGTGATGCATTATCGGTTATGTTACAGGTGTTGTACAAGCACAAGATTATTGTTTTTGGCGGCTTCTATGACACTCTAAGAGAAGTGAGGTTGTTGTTGATGGTTTTTAAGAAACATTTTTGAACATTTTATAGTTATGTAACTCATAAATTTTTGTTAATCTCTCTAGCAAAGGAGACTGTATGAGCTTGCAAATATTTATCTTTTAATTTACTAATTAGTTGGTTATTTTATTACAATATGCAGGTATCATAATGATCTTTATGTATTTGACCTGGACCAGTTCAAGGTAAAGATATCTCATCTCTGTCATGTTAATCCAGTCTGTTTTTATCTGTTGTTGTTATTTATTTCTAATACTTGTGCAATGTTGCATTTCAGTGGCAAGAAATAACCCCTAGGCCTGGGGCCATGTGGCCAAGTGCACGAAGTGGCTTTCAATTTTTTGTTTACCAAGATGAGGTGAGGGATTTATTAACTTAATAATATGATGTACTGACTTTCTCAATAGCTTTAACCATGTGTTCTGTTTTGACATTACAGATCTTTCTATATGGTGGCTATTCCAAAGAAGTTTCATCTGATAAAACCGGCTCTGAGAAAGGAATTGTTCATTCAGACTTGTGGTCCCTTGATCCTAGGACATGGGAATGGAACAAGGTTGTTCTTTCGCATCACTGTTGTCTTGTTTTTCTTTTATTACAATGTATCAATCAAGAAATAGAAGAGTACATGATTTTCTGATTTCACGATTTACTTATCCATCTATCTTCAGATGTTCTTTATGATGCTTATACAGAAAATGCATATTATACTTGGTGAAATTTGGTGTTGGTACGTATGGAACTGGGTGTTAGTGTTTAGGGTTGATGCTTCCTAGTGTAATTGCCATGTGGTTAGGTCTGGGTTTCTTAATGGTTCTTCTAGTTGTAATATACAATTCCTTCTACAAATTGCGATTTGGAAGAAATGAAAAACATTTTCGTTTTGTTACCTGAAAATAAAATAAAATAAAATAAAACTAAACCCCCATTATACTAATGAATAGAAAAACAGTCATACAGATTTCATTGCATTTGTAAAAGCCATGTCATTTTCATTGGTTGCTCATTAGGAGAATTGGAAGCAACCTTATCATGGAATAATTTTAAATGTTACTTTCAGTACGATATTTATGCTCCTAAATGTGCAGATTTATTTAGTATAGGTAGCAGTATTTATAATTTTTTACATTAATTTTTTTATATTAATTTTTTTATATATTTTTTATTATGGGTACATAACTGGCCTAGATCAGCTTCTTGATTGACCATTTTTTAGTAACTGTCATGTGTACGGTTGTTCTTACTATTGATTCCTTTGCACAGGTAAAAAAAAGTGGGATGCCTCCTGGACCCCGCGCTGGGTTTTCCATGTGTGTTCATAAGAAGAGAGCTTTGCTATTTGGGGGTGTAGTGGACATGGAAGTTCAAGGTTAGTGTTTTTGTGTATT
This sequence comes from Rosa chinensis, assembly GCF_002994745.2. Classification (NCBI taxonomy): domain Eukaryota; kingdom Viridiplantae; phylum Streptophyta; class Magnoliopsida; order Rosales; family Rosaceae; genus Rosa; species Rosa chinensis. The sequence goes on along the minus strand of NC_037094.1, from coordinate 10,119,343 downwards.
TTATATGGCTATGCACCATGATGTTGTCAGAATCTTAATTTCTAGGGAAACTGTTAGTGTTCTCATGTTTGGCAATAAGAAAAAAAGAACCTCTTACAAAAAATCCTTTGTTCTGCAAACTTATATCATACTTGCTCTTTATGTGACATACGTATGTCTGGCTGTAATTTGTTGGTAAAAGACCATATTGACGATGAGCATGTTTGTAAAAATTTAGGTGTAAAATCACCGGGCTGCAAGTTGAGAAAGTATGCTTGTTTGTCTGGCTATATCTGATGAAAACAAAGGATGGGATAAGTGTGAAGTGATATCCATTGACTTAATGTGCGGGAGGAGAAAATGATAAAGAATTTCATGTTCCAAACTTGTTTGCCTGTATAGTGGATCAATATTTCCCTGGGATAAATTGGAGTTATTAGAAAATAGAATTCTGATTTGGTCAAGTGGAACTGTAAAATTGATTAATGTCACCAGTATCAGAAGATAGATGGAACCCTTTCCCTGCAAAGAAGTTAATCTTTCTTTATTTAGCCCAACTACTAAGTGGACTTCTATTTGTTCGATTAGTTCAATCTCTTAGCTATTGAAATTGGATGTCATGCTTCTAATGAGGTCTTCTGTTATACTAGTCTCTTTTTGCTGGGCAGTAGGGTGGCTAGGATCCAGACTTGAATCTAGGACTGGTTCTTGGAGGGTTGGTAGATTTATTTCCTTTTTTTTGAAATGCATGCAGGTGATGTAATGATGAGCTTGTTCTTGGACGAACTTTATGGCTTCCAATTAGACAACCATCGCTGGTAAGCCCATTGAGGGATGTTACTCTTTTCTTTTAAACAATTGTAGGTTATTATAATTATTGTCCATCCCTCAGGGAGCCATTTTTATGACTTCACTTTCACCCTCTCAGAGGGTTGTAATTAAGTTCTGGCTGTGTGCACTATTTATTTTCTTTGAAAAACCAATTAGCATCTTGCGGTTTCCACAGTATATATGTTGCAGTTTGATCATTATGTCCTCCTCCGAACCCAGTTACTTTCTACTTGTTCTCATTGATGTTTGATTTTGTTATAGGCAATGACTTCTTAACGTGCAACCAGTTTTTGCCACATTTGAGAATCTTAATTTCCTCTTTGATATAGGTACCCATTGGAGCTACGGAAGGGGAAGTCAACAAAAGATAAGGTTTGGCAGTGTGTATAAATTTGATTATAGGATACTTATGGATTTCAATGTTGTGTAAATTTTTTTTTCCCATTGGTATTTCACATTTTGTTAATAAATAATATCGAAATTATTTGTTTGATCGATTGGTTCAATAATGTATAGCTGCACTTGATCATTTACAGGTAAAAAAAAGTTCTGGACGAAAACGTAATAATGATGGTGATGATAAAATGGATACAACTGAACAAGAGGAGTCTAAAGAAAATGGCAAAGATGAGAATTCTGAATATGATGAAGAAGTAGGCAACTCAGGGAGCAAAATTGATGGTATATCGCAGCAAATGGCTACAGCCATGAATGTTGATGATTCTGATTTACCAGAGGTTTGTCATGCGAGATTTAGGATTAATTTATCTTTTCTTAAACATTAAAGCTCAGCTTTTTTATTCATGAATTTAGTTATTTTGTTAGATAGTGAAGCCCTGTGGACGTATCAATTCCTGCATGGTTGTTGGAAGAGATACATTATATGTTTATGGAGGAATGATGGAGGTCAAGGATCAAGAAATTACACTGGATGACTTGTATTCTCTTAATCTTAGCAAACTTGATGAGTGGAAGTGCATCATAACGGTTTGTAACACATTTACCCTGCATATTTGCTCATACTATCTTGATACTTCGCAAAGTGTTGCTGTCTTATTATTATTATTTTCTAGATTCTTCAAGCATCCCTAAATAACTCTTACTTGTGCAGAATTCTACAACTTATATACTTCTTTTTTACTGATTAAAGGGGTGTGTACACATTTATTTGTCTAGAATGTGCAACTGTGTTTGTGCTCTTAATTTTGATTTATTGCTTTCTCCATAGACTTAGAGAAAGCTTTAGTTAAAGCTTGTAAAAGATGAAGAAAGGAAAAAAAAAACTTATCAAATTTTCTTTGAACCACTCTTTTGGGTTAAATAATGACTAGCTCTTGCCAATTCAGAAACTTTTCTTGATTCTAGAATGCTGACAAAATTGAGATATGCTAATATTCATGCTTCCTAGAAATTTCACATGAAACTAGCGTTTGCAATAACCTTTTGTGATTAGATTGAGACAACTGAGATCTTTTCAAGCAATAACCTTTTGTGAATAGATTGAGACAACTGAGATCTTTTCAAGCAATAACCTTTTGTGAATAGATTGAGACAACTGAGATCCTGGACTCTGATTTTCTCTTTACTCAGGCATCGCAATCTGAATGGGTTGAGGCCTCTGAAGATGAAGATGAGGATGAGGACGAGGATGAAGATGAGGATGAAGATGAAGATGAAGATGAGGATGAAGATGAGGAGACTGATGATGATAATGACGGAGAGGTTCTTTATTTACTGCACTTTGTTTTTACCTTTTTATTTTATATTTTATTATTAGTTAAATGCATCCAGATCCGGTGGTTCATTCAATATTTGATCATACACCTATCTTGACCTTTTACATGTGATTTTTTTATTTCTGTTCGGGAGTTGGCAAGCTCTTTTTTTCTGTGTACAGCCTACTTGATTTCAAAACAAAAGATTTTATTTTTATTTTTATTTTGAAAAACACAGTATCAAAATGTTTCATGCATCCTTGTTTATTTTGATTCAAACTAGAAGCTTTTTAACTGAATAGTCTGAAACATATTGAAGAGGTCTAATTTTGATTTTTACATACTTTGGTTGAGGGGTTCGTAATAAGGAGCGACTTTTCATCTCATTTGGCCATGCCTGTACTAAAATTAGCTGAACATTATTTGATTTTGAATTTTTGGAAATAAAGTATCTCTATTTCAGTTCCCAACTTTTGGGTGTGACACGTCGAGCTATCTATTTTGATTTATTTTTCACTTTAATGTATGCAGAGTGGTAAAGGTGGATCGCTTCAAATGGGGGAAGCTGTTGCTTTAATCAAGGGCGGGGGTAAGACTCTGCGGAGGAAAGAGAAACGGGCCAGAATAGAGCAGATTAGAGCCAGTCTTGGCCTTTCAGATTCGCAAAGAACCCCAATGGTGCATAGCTTTTTAATTTCTTTTTATATATTTTTAAGGAAAAAGAATTACTTTGGGCTGAAAGCATGTTGGCATAACATATGTCCCACTCGTGCTTTAGTCTCTCGTTCTGCTTTTTCTTCACCATATCACATTTCAGCTAATATTGGCGTATCTCTTATGTGAAGCCTGGTGAATCTTTGAGAGATTTCTACAAACGTACAAATATGTACTGGCAAATGGCAGCCCACGAACATACCCAACACACTGGAAAGGTATGTATCTTCCTCGTCTTTGAAAAACCCTTGGGCCTTGTTTGGTTCACGGAATGAATTTCTTAGGAAAGTGGTTCCTTTGTATTTCCAATGGGAAGGGAAATTAAGATTCCTACTAATATGTTAACAGTAAGGAATGGAATCAATAACTAATAATATAATAGAAAAAAATTGGTATTTATTTGTTTATAGGAATATTTTAGTCATATAAATATTGTATTAAATGTTCAAAAATTGTAATTAATGTTGGGAAATGAGAAAGAAAAATGGTTCCTCAGGAGAATGGAAGGATTTCATTTTCCTACCTATTTTCCCTTGCAAGAAAAACCATTTTTCTAACCTTGCACTTACGGGAAAGTAAGCACTTTTCCTTTCCCGAGCTTAAAATCTGTGAAACAAACAAGGCCTTAATTTAACATATTTATGAAGGAGCAATTGTAATAGATAAAACAAGGAATGAAGAAATGAAGGAGCAACTAAGAGGCTATATATAGAGGAGAAGAAACTGCTTGTTCATTTTTTATTGGTATCTGTTTTCTTGTACATGTTGATATCATTTGGTCTGGCATCACAGGAGCTCCGTAAGGATGGCTTTGATCTTGCTGAAGCTCGATACACAGAGCTTAAACCAATTCTGGACGAGGTAGCTCCTTTGTTTGTGTCTCAGGGTTTATATATGCGCCTTCCTGAAACTGAAATCATGTAGATTGAGTGTGTTTTCCTAATTTAAATTTATTCTGTTTATGCTGCAGTTGGCCATATTAGAAGCAGAGCAGAAGGCTGAAGAGCAAGAAGCTGAAACCAGTACTAGTGCTAGGAAGAGAGGCAAGAAAAGATAGGTGTTGAGCCTTGTCTTAGAAACGTCAATCAGCCTCTTACAATTTTGGTTCTAAAATTATATGAATATGCGCTTAAGCATACTCAGTGTGCTATATCCGAGTGTATTTTGAGATTATTGTAGAATATGATAGACAAAAGTTAGGATCCTGACTTGTTTTACTCAAGTTGTGTGCACGTTTATGGCGGTAAACGTAAGTACTTGACTATAACTCTTTTCCCTCCTACTTTCCTGGAGAACTATAAGTCGGACCATGAATGCTTTCTCAAACACTGTTCAATGAGAGTGAAAAATTATAGTAAAAAACTACTTCTAATTGTGATACTGAATGTCCCGAACCACTTGAGCTGACATTATTTGCTCGTCTCATGATAACATTGTGTAATGCCTCACTGGCTGTCAAGACTATTTGGACTACAAGCAAATACCTCCATAATAACAGTGTGTAATACCTCCATAACAAAATCTATGATCGTAGTCATCATATGTTAACTTGACTTCCATAGATTCAAGATTTTTGCTTAGTTGAAAGTATCTCACAACTTCCAGCCAAAAACAAATTTCAGATTTCAGATCAACTGGCAAGTGAAGTTTTTCCCAGTGTTGAATGTGTTTCTGTTGCAAAAGTGGTCAATATGGTAATCAATCCCTAATCCACTCATTATATTCCAATTTGTGCCCACAAACTAAACGGCACATATATTTGATTGAAGCAGGAAATAGCATCCCATCCTTGATCTCCAGCTACAATTTATCTTTACGTTGCAGATCATACAGTAGCATACAACAGAACCAGACCATTTTAGTACACTAGCTAGATCAAACTAAGAAAACAAATTCAATATCGCTTTTCATAGTGCAATTCTTCATTTATTAGTTACATAGAACCAGGCTTGGCAAACTAGTTCAAATACTATATCCACACGAATGGAGAATGCCAAACGGAGTTGATATTACAAACTAACTTTGAAACTCCAAAGATACCAAAGGAAGAGGGAGGGGAATCTGAAATGAAACCTGTATTCGTCACTCTGGTCCCTAGACAATGCTTCACCAACTTTGCTACATTAGTACTAATTACACCTTTTCGTTCTCCAGTTGTGCATCAGTATATAATACTTTGCAGTCGGTCCTCTGCTTGGGACGATAATTTTCCCAGTAGTCCTGCAATAGCATTTTAATTTGTTTAGATGTCAGTACTCAGTCCTTTGAAACTACTGAAGCTAAAATGAGGAAATTTTCATCAAGGGAAACGATACTAACAAACACAATTCAAACTATATATCTGTAGCGGTTTGAAAATAGACTACCTGGTAAAGGTCCGAGGGAAATTCATTGTTGAGGTTCTCTGCATGGGATAGCCTCATACAAACGTCCTCATTGGCTGGTATTACAAGGTGGACCCCACATGTTTTTAAGGATGCCTTAGAGTGATTACATTGAAAAATAGTGACTACACACGTAAAAGATGGCAATGGACGTGCATAACCAAATCGCCACATATCAAGGAAGGGTATGTAATGCAACCACACATGATCCGACTGTTCTGAAACAACATACTGTGTGCCGAGACGTGAAACACTTACTTCATTGATGTGAATATAGACCTTAAAAGCGCAAACACCACAAGCATCTTGCATCTTTTGATCAACAACAACACACACAGCCAATCCTGTGTTGTCCCATTTGAAATTTTCAAGTATTTCAATACAAAATTCAAACCGTCGAAAACCCTTGAAATCCATTTGACACCCGAACCACTTTGGAACCTCGCTTCCTGGAAATCTAACTGTGAATCCGACTTGTTGAGAAGATAGGAGTTTTGAGAAGAGATCAGCGTCCAACTTATCATCCTCATCCTTGTTTGCCATCTGAACCAAATTTTCACAAAGTCTCCAGCAATTAGTCAAGTCCATCTCCTTAATCATTTGTGATTCTTTACGCTCCAAAATGTTTGACAACTTTGAAATTCTTTTCAATGATACGCAGTCCCTCAGATACAACCATTCAATCCTTGATGGAAGCTTTGGAATTTCTACGAGCCTCGTGCAGCCCCTCAAATTCAGTCTTGACAAGTTGACAAACTTATTGATGCATTCGGAAAGAATAACAATGGGGCTTCCTGATAAATCAAGTTCATATAAACTGCATGCACAATCAAGGGACGCAAGGAAATCAGTATTTGATAAGTTGCATCCTCCCGCAGTGAATTCAAATAGCCAAGGAAGAGCCAAATCGAATTCAGAGTCAGGGTTGTCATGTGAAACCTTTGAGTAAGTTGGAAGCACTTCAGAGTCCACCTTATTTGGGAATGTTCTGAGTTTGGGGCAGTCATACAACTTAACCTTCTTTAACTTCTGCAACTCATAAATGCTGCCAGGCAGGTTTGTGAAGTTTTTACATTCCATTACATGTAGCTCTTCAAGATTAATCAGATGTCCAATTGATGAAGGCAATTCTTTGATGGCAGTGTTCCATAAATTCAAGTCTTTTAAGTATTTCATCTCTCCCTCGATTTCAGGAAAGTTCTCCAGCCTTGTGCAATCATTAAGACAAATGAATCGCAGTGATCTCCAGTGAACTTTTCTCGGAAGCATCATAAGGTTAGAGCATCCTTGAAGAAACAGGTGAACAAGCTTTTCAAGAACTCCAATAGAAGGATGAATCTCATATAAACTTGAACATCCGCCAAGATGCAGCCACTCTAAACTTGGGCTACCAGACAGGTCTGGGATTTTTGTTAGGAATTTGCATTTCGCCAAATTTAAGGATTTCAGATTTGGCAAGCTCTGTCACACCAAAGAAGAAAAAGAATTGAAATGTAAGGTCTAAAGAAATTAATAACGTAATTTTAAAATAAATAAATAAATAATAATTTATAAATACCTTGAATCCTTCCCCAAGACATGAGATGCGGCTTTCACAAATATTCAATTGAACAAGGTTCTTCATTGTAAAATTGGACGGCAAATATTGAGACGGGTAGTAAGGCCAATCAAGCAACCTCAACTCATTGGGAAGATAATCAACCTCTCCACAAAGCAGTCCATTGACGTTTATAAAAATTTTAAGATTTTTCATCTTTTTGAAGCATCTAGGACTCAAGTGTATCTCATATATTGTAGGCAGCTTTACAATTATGCCTTCAATTTTACTTGTTCCCTAATTAAAAAGGGAATAGTATTAGCAAAACAAGAATTTTATATAACAAAATGCAACAGTTTTGAATTTTATAATTTCTTCAATAATTAAAAAAATATATATATACATTTGTTGGTTGTCAAATTGGATCAAACTACATATATATACGAGCATATGCATGTATACTATCTAGTACTTACTGTGTTTTTTGTTAAAACTTGGCGCACATCCTCGTGATACCACAATCTGTTGCGTTCACCAGGCTCGTTTGGTGATTGTCGATAAACTATCTCTTTTCCCATTTCTTCTAGCAAATCATGCATGCTTAAGTATCTACCAACATATATGAGGGCATTTTCTTCGAGAACTTTAATACTATGCTCGGGGTTGATGTGGCCACAACCTTCTAGTATTTGTATCACATCATTTCTATTCCAACCTTTGAAGAAACACGCAATGTCAAGGAAAACTTTTTGCACTGTTTCTTGCAATCCATCATAATTTATTATAAGAACATCTCGAATGTCTTTAGGAGGATTTCTTTTAAAACCATGTAACATAGCTTGCCATTTATATATAGATGTATCACATAAACATGAACCTAAAACCTCTAGCGCTAGTGGAAGCCCTTTAGCATATTCAACAATACTACTAACAGACAACTTCTCATTGTCATCCAGATTTTTATTATCCTTGAAGGCATATGAACTGAAGAGCTTATGAGCTTCATCATGACCTAGTTCACGGACCTCATATATTGGCTTCACTTGATGAGCAATCAACAAATGCTTATCTCTTGTTGTTATGATAACTCTACTGCCACGTTGAAACCAATCAGATGTTCTTGCTAATTTGTTCAACTGGTCCAGTTTATTCACATCATCAAGAACTAAGAGAATCCTTTTATCTCTCAATCTTTCACGCAATAAAGTACTTCCTTCATAAACATTGGTTGCCATCAATTCTTTCCCCGCAACAATCTCAGAAAGAATAATGTTTTGTAGGTTGACTAAACCTCCATGTGATTCTGAACCTTCTCTAACATTTGCCAAAAAGCAGCTAGCTTTAAACTCACGGACAATTTTATTGTAAACGGCTTTAGCAATTGTTGTCTTCCCTATTCCACCAGTTCCCCATATCCCCACCATGCATACATCATCTCTGTCAACATCTAAAATTTCAAGCATATCTTGTACTCGAGAGTCTAGCCCAACTTGGTACTTTGGCATATCCAAATAAGTCGGCTCTTTTACTTGTGTGGAAATCTCTTCAACAATTCTATCAATAAACAAAGATTCATACCTGTGGAGTTAAAATCAAATGAAATTTTTTTTTTTGAACAATAAATCAAATTAAACATAACAAAAAACATGCTAGTTGCTACTTCAAAAAAGAGAAAATATTGTATATATTTTTTTTCTTGAGCAGAAATGAAAATCTCGATTATCAAAGCTAGCAGTATTATTCAAAAAAAAAAAAAAAAAAAAAAAAAGCTAGCAGTATTGTAAAGACACCTACCACCAGGGGCGCAAGGAAGTAGAAGGCTCTATATATGGGCTCAAGCCTAGACAATATTTTAGGCCAAAAACCCTTAAGTGTATATATCTATCTTTAGCCCATACCAACCCAAAGAAAAAAAAAAATTATCTGTAAAAGTTGCGTGTATTCCCAGTCTCCCACAACAGCTCACAGCTGCACACTACTCAGTAGGTCAGATTTGTGCGTTTCGATGGAGCCGCACACTACTTATCTTCGAAAGCAAAATGCCTAAAGCAATCCACACCCAAATTCCCTTCTTGTGGAAAATCTCACCCCTTATTGTCCAGTAGCCTCAGTCTGCGACGCAGACTGAAGAATTTCCAAAGCAACAAGAGCCTCAGACTACTTATCTTCGAAAGCGAAATGTCTCAAGCAATCCACACCCAAATTCCCTTGTGGAAAATCTCACCCCTTGTTGTCTAGTAGCCTCAGTCTATGACGCAGACCAAGGAATCTATAAAGCAACAAAGAGCCTCACACTACTTATCTTCGAAAGCAAAATGCCTCAAGCAATCCACACCCAAATTCCCTTATTGTGGAAAATCTCACCCCTTGTTGTCCAGTAGCCTCAGTCTGCGACGTAGACCAAGGAATCTCCAAAGCAACAATCTTTCTTTCGCTTTCTCATAAACAATGTATGAAACTCTATTGATCTCTCCTGTTTTGAATTTTTGATACATCTCTGTTCTCCTGATTATGTTGTGGTTATTTTTTATTTAAAGATGTGTATTTTGTGTTGCAGATTAGAGAATTTTTTTAGAGTTTTGGTGATAGTGTCTGAGTTTATGCAAAAAAAAAAAAAGTGGTTGTTCTAATTAGCCTAGACAAGTCTCAAATCTTGGATCCGCCACTGCCTACCACATAGTGAATATCTCCATACATGATACTAAAACTACATACGCCTAATCGCCCAAAAGACATAAAAATTATACACAACGACAATAAAATAAATCAAGCCCCATACCCTCTCGATCATACCCTAATCTAACTGTGTGAGTATCGTAACTCCTCAAAAAATCATATGAACCACCTCCTAAATTAAATTGATTATGCACCAATTCAGACAACTTTTCCTAGATTAAAATAAGTAAAATTAAGTGCATGATGTACCCGCCGGAAAAATGCCACCCAGATAAGTTTGCTGCTTCTGAAAGAGCTGCTCTCCATCTTAACACCTTGTCCATATCATCTTTGAATCTGCGTTCATGCTCTGCAAGTGCCTCACCAAATTTACCTCTTTGGTGTCTAACTTCTGAGGGATCCACGTTATAAAAGATTGGCTGAACCATTTGGTTATTTGATCTTTTACAATCAAGGATATGAACTAGTTCATCCAAACACCACTTCGACGATGCATAGTTTTCGGAGAACACGATGAGAGAGAGCTTTGATCCTTCAATGGCTCGGAGAAGTGCTTGTGATATTTCCTCTCCTCTTGTAAGCTCATCATCTTTGAAGGTGTTGATCCTGTTGAGAACCAAATATTTGTGCAAATGATCTGTAAAATTGTAGCGAGTATCCTCGCCTCTGAAACTCAGAAACACATCGTATGTGTATGAACGGGTGGAAAAACTAATAGAAGAGAAAGAGGAAGAAGCTCTCAATTGGGTGGCCATTGAATCTGAGTAGTTGTTTGATTGCTGATGAAATGAAGGGGGTAGAAGAGGAAGGGGCTCTCAACAGGTGCTCTGATCACAGTTTTGTTCTGTGAGCTTCGATCAATGTCAATGTAAAGTCAAGTAAGATGAAGCGAAACTACCCAGAAAGGAAAAAGGGAAGGCGATCATAGTTTTCAACTTTTTTTTTGTTTTTTTAAGTTTTGCCTCTGGATAACGAACGTGGACTGATAGTGAGTTAGTGACTATTGAAATTACTTTCAATTTGAAAGAGCATTTCATATTGATCCACGTACTAATGAGAGAGGGAGACTTTTCGCCATGGTATACTTAACATTGGGCCAACACGGTTTCTAGAATAAATATGAATTCTTTTCCTTGGATGAAAGAATAAAAATGAAAATTTCACATGATCTGTAGTTTGTTTTCTTTCATAAAACTTCATTATTTCATTTGCACAGGAGAGGGAGGTGTGTTCGTCGAAGCTGAAGCAAACTGTGAAAGGGAAAACACAGGAGACATAACCAACTCGTTTGATATCATTGTCTGCATTTGTGTGAAGCATCCTTGCTGATCTCCACAATTTTATTTCAAAATTATGTCTCACAAAATTAGTAATTATGTATTGATGTTCCATGTATTGATCACTATAGAGAGATGATATGTCATTTTTATTCATGTAATGCTTGTGTTACCAGCTTATTTTTATAGTAAGAGTTATCGACCAATATAAATTTTTTTGTTGCTGATAATTGATTGTCTTGCAACTCGCTAGCTTTGGGTGGTATGATTCTAGACACCTGTCTGGTGTCTTTTCTAATTATGTATCTAGATCATCTTGTTGGAGCTTGTGTAAGCTCTTTTGGGTTGTAAACCTCTTTTGTATTAAAAGAAAAACAATAGTTTGTTGAAATCAAAGCGCGCATTTACATTCTAAGGAGACTTGATATGATAAATTATACAGTTTCTGTTTTCTTTTTGGCTGGAAACAGACATATGATTGTAAATAATGCAAAAAAAATAATGGTTAGTTTTGCTATTATTAAACAGGGAAGAAATGTTGGAAGGTCAACATCATAATATTTACCCGCGAAAGGGCTTCTCTGTGTTGGAACTGCATGTTCTATTAATAATCGAGGGACGTGGCCTAATCCCCCTAGCTCCTAAGTATAGTGTTGATCTATCAAAAACACCTCATTTGCACAAAACTTATGGTTAGTTCATAGAAGTTTGTCATTGATCAAAAGTTATTTGTTAGTTAGTTATTCGGTTTATTGTTCAGAAGAGGAAGAGATATATGTTATGATAAAGGGGATTACTGTCCGGAGTTAACTAGGAATAGTGATCATATCTTTACTTTTGCATAATTTCAAAATTATGGCTAAACGCAACGTTTCAATTTTGCATAGAGATAGGATCTCTTAGCTGTTTTTTGGTTGTTTCTGATGACCAGTGTCTTGTTGACACATGTTGAGCATGTCAACATCTCAGCTATATAAGCTGACATTATGTGGAAATATGGATCAATCAAATATCATTTCTACTTTTTGCTTTAGATTTTTCTTTGCTTTTCTCTACACTATTCTCTTGATTCTGGAGGTGAGGGTCAGGACCCTATCAATCTGGTATCAGAGCCCTTCTTCTGGGGCGATGGTGAAGCTCAAGGGAGCTGGAGGCGCCGGAGCTCAACCACACATCTCCAGTGAACTTTCTAGTGTGGAATTTGACCGGCAAGTTCACAAGGATGAGACAACTGCTAAAATTGTTGCTATGCAGGAATCTGTAGCAACAGTTCAAGGAACGGTGACAGAAATACAGGAATCAATCGCATCATTACGCCACCAGATCTTAGAGGATATGCGTACACTGTTAACCCAGGCTCAGCACCCTCAACCTCAAATCGGGTCACCTCGGTCTAGTCAAGCTCAGATCGGGTCACCACAACTACGTTTTGGGTCTCTACAAGTGTCAGATGGTACTCCAGCTAGTAACCTAAAGGGAAGCACTGCATCAGCTTCTTCCGTGCTAGCTACATCCTCATATGCTACCACTATTGGAATGGGTAGTATTTCTAAATCCTCAGCAATTAATCATCCAGTATCTTTGAGTCATAATGATGTTATATTGGGGTTTACTAGTGATACTTATTCTGAATTGATGAATACTGCTGGGATTGTGCAAACTACTTGTGCTATGATATGTGGGTCTGCTGTGTCAGATAATTTGGGTAACAAGGAGGTTCCTAGTAACCGTACTACTCAATCAGGGTCTAGTGTGCAACAACAGTATTTTCAGCATACTAGTTTTGGGTCTCAACCATTTAATCACTTCACTGGGCCCTTTGCAATACCTAACATGTACCAAAATTTTAATTCATGTGGAAATGCTGCAACCACTCACTACAGTGAGACTGAGCCCTTTATATTAAACTACTCCGGTCCTTATCCTTACACAGCCATCAACTTTCCTCAGCAGGTTCATCCCACCTTGCCTTTCTCCATACCATCATACCTCGCAAACCACACCTCAACACAGATGAGCTCATCTCAGACCAATCCTTATTCATATGTGCCCTACCAGCCACACAACCACTTAGCTGCTTCAATTCCCACAACTCCACCTATGAATCCATCATAGTTGCAGAGTTCATATGCTTTATCTCAATTTTATATGCCTTACAGTACACCTTTCTCACATCCTTGTGGCCATTAGTTTCTGCACCCAAATCAACATCAGACTGATCCTAACTTACCCACAATGAGGCAGATGAGATTAGAATTTAATGTATTCAGTGGAGGGGATCCAGTGGAGTGGCTCAACAAGGCGGAGCAGTTCTTTGAATTTTATCAAATACCTGAGGAAAAGAAGCTGGCTATTGCTACTATGCACCTTGCTGACAAAGCATCTGACAGGTGGTATATGTTCAAGCATGAATTCCCTCCAACTTGGTCAGGGTTGGCTGATCTTTTGATGCGAGAGTTTAGTGGATATAACATTGTTGATTACCTGGCAGCCTTGGCTCGAATGAGTCAGACTGGTAATGTGGAGCAATACAAGGAACAATTTACCAAGTTTTCAAGAAGAGCTCCTGGTTTCTCTCAGCAAGTTCTGTTATCCTGTTTTTTGGGAGGGTTGAAAGCTGACATTAGGGCTGATGTCAAGGCTCAGAAGCCCAAATCTCTATATGAGGCTTGTGAGTTGGCCAGGATTTATGAAGAAAGGGATACAGGCCATAGGAGTCAAAATAGAAACACCATGGGAAACAGACCCTTCTCTTCTAACAGCTCAAGCATGCAAGGAAGGACCAATGTGAACAAATCTTTTAAATCCTCAAGCTTTCCAATTAGGACTAGTACTGCGGCTACCCCCCTGTTGGTAATAACATCAATGCAGGAAATAAGAGACTAAGCCAAGCTGAATATCAAGAGAGAAGAGCCAGGAATCAATGTTTTTTCTGTGATGAACTTTTTAGACCTGGTCACAACTGCAGGAAGGGACAACTCATGGTAATTGAAGTGACTCAAGATGAAATGGAATTGCCTGTACCAGATGATACTGAAACAATAGAGGACAGTCCGAGTGTGGAAGATACACAGGAGGTGGAGGTCCAGCTACAGGTGCTAGGAGAGCAAAACAACTTTGATACTATGCAACTCAAAGGTATATTCAACAAAAGGGCAGTACATGTACTAATAGATACTGGTGCCTCACACAACTTTATCCATCCATCATTGCTCAAAAGGCTGAAGGCCCAAATCATTGACATCCAACCCCTGAAGGTCCGGCTAGCCAGTGGGGCAATCATGCAAACTAAAGGGCAGGTAAAAGTTGAAATGCAAATTCAACAATACATTTTTACTGCTAACTTTTACATATTACCAGTTTCAGGATGTGAAGTTGTATTGGGGGCATCATGACTCAAAACCCTTGGTGATATTACTTGGAACTTTGAGACCATGAAGATGCAATTCAGTAGTGCTGAAGTTCAGTATACTCTACAAGGTGAAACTAAAGCACAAGCCACTGTGGTCACATGCAAGTCCATGACCAAACTGCTCAAGAAGGAGAAAGAAGCTGTAATGGTACAACTCAGCCCCATATCTACATCAACTGTTGCTGATATGACACATCCGGACATTCAGAAACTTGTGAAAAAGTACTCTGAGATCTTTAAACCACCAACCACGTTACCACCAGCAAGAAAGCAGGACCACAGGATTGAACTTTTAGCTAACACATCTGCTATTAGTGTCAGACCCTATAGATATCCCCATTTCCAGAAGGCAGAAATAGAGAAAATAGTACAAGAAATGTTGGAAAATGGCGTCATTAGGCCAAGTGTGTCACCCTTCTCTTCTCCTGTACTGTTAGTTAAAAAGAAAGATGGAACTTGGAGGATGTGTGTTGACTATAGGTCACTAAATGCAGCTTCAGTGAAGGACAAGTACCCCATTCCTGTGGTGGATGAGTTGTTAGATGAAGTGCATGGGGCAACAATATATACAAAGTTGGACTTGAGATCAGGCTATCATCAGATTAGAATGGCTGAAAGGGATGTTAGCAAGACTGCATTTAGAACACACTCTGGTCACTATGAATTTTTAGTGATGCCTTTTGGACTCACTAATGCCCCATCAACCTTCCAATCTGTGATGAATGACATTCTAAGGGACTATTTAAGGAAATTTGTCTTGGTTTTGTTTGATGATATACTCATCTATAGCCCCACCCTGGAAGACCATCTGAAGCACCTGCAATTGGTATTTGACAAACTACAACAAAACTTCTTGAAAGTCAAGGAAAGCAAATGCAGCTTTGGAGTATCTCAAGTGGAGTACCTAGGTCACATCATCAGTGCACAAGGGGTAGCAGTTGATCCCGCAAAAATCCAATGTATTAAACAATGGCCTAAGCCAAAAACATTGAAGGGTCTGAGGGGATTCCTCGGACTAGCTGGCTACTACAGGAAATATTTGAGACATTTTGGTGTTATTGCAAAACCCCTGACTGACATGTTGAAGAAGGATTGTTTTAAATGGAGTACAGAATCAGAAGGGGCTTTTGAAAATCTCAAGGAAGCCTTAGTATCTACACCTGTACTTGCCACCCCAGATTTCAACAAGGACTTTGTAGTGGAATGTGATGCATCAGATAAAGGAATTGGGGCTGTGTTGTCTCAGGAAGGGCACCCCATAGCTTTCCTCAGTAAAGCTCTAGCTCCAAGGCATTCCATTCTCTCTGTGTATGACAAGGAAATGCTTGCTGTGGTGTTTGCAGTTCAACATTGGAGGCCTTATTTGTTGGGGCATCATTTTAAGATTTATACTGATCACAGAACAATAGAGCACTTCTTGAATCAGAGAATCACCACCCCAGCACAACAGAAGTGGCTACTGAAATTAATGGGCTATGATTATTCAATCCAGTACAAGGCTGGCAAAAATAATTTAGCCCCGGATGCTTTGTCAAGAAGGATGGAATTATCTACTATAACTGGTATATCACAACCTGTGCATCAGTTTGTGGAAGACATAAAGAAAGCTTGCTTGATTGATAGTGAAGCTTTAACAGTTTTGAAGGATCTCAGTCAAGGGTTAAACAACTGGAAACATTACAAGATCATAGATTCACAACTGTTCTACAGAGATATAATATTTGTCCCTATACATGATGATTGGAGAAAAAAGATAATGAGTGAGCTGCATGATGGGTGCATTGGAGGCCATGCTGGTAGGTCTAGGACCTATAAGAGAATCAATCGGACTTTTTCTTGGCCAGGAATACTTGGGGATATCAAGGACTACATAGCAAATTGTCATGTTTGCCAGATCAATCATTATGAGACAATTAAGTCACCAGGTTTATTACAACCTAATCCAATTCCTGAGAGAGCTTGGTCAGGAATATCAATGGATTTCATTGATGGTTTGCCTAATTCAGAAGGTAAAACAGTCATTTGGGTAGTTGTGGACAGACTGACCAAATTTGGTCACTTCATACCTATGTCCCATCCTTATACAGCTGCATCTGTAGCAAAATTGTTTGTCTAAGAAATTTTCAGACTTCATGGCATGCCAGATCATATTATTTCAGATAAAGACCCCATATTCCTTAGTCTTTTCTGGGAATCGTTTTTCAAACTGCAGGGAACACAACTGGACAAGTCTTCTGCCTATCATCCACAAACAGATGGCCAAACTGAAAATCTCAATCGGACATTGGAACAATATCTCAGATGTGTGACAGGTGAGAGGCCAACTAGTTGGGTACATGTGCTACCATGGGCTGAATGGTGGTATAATTCAGCTCACCATTCTGCCATCCAGATGACACCCTTCAAGGCCCTTTATGGATATGAGCCACCATCCATTATTCCTTACCTACCTAGCTCCACCTCGGTAGCTACAGTTGATCAACTACTCCAAGATTGGGACACCATACTTGCTGCTCTCAAAAGGAACCTACAGTTGTCACAGTCCAGAATGAAGAATTTTTATGATAAGAAACATACAGAAAGGGAGTTTGAGGTTGGAGACTTGGTGTATCTGAAGCTGCAACCATATAGGCAACATTCTGTGCACAAGAAAGAATTCCACAAATTAGCACAGAAGTATTATGGGCCATTTGCAGTGCTAGAAAGGATTGGGAAAGTGGCCTATAAACTCAAGCTGCCTCCAACTGCCAGAATTCATAATGTCTTCCATGTATCATTGTTGAAGAAACAACTTGGTCAAGCTATTACTGTTGCTTCCCAGCTACCCCCAATCAGTGATCCTGCAAATCCCAGGTGGGAACCAGTAGCTATTCTGGATAGAAGATCAGTCAAAAAGAGGGGTGCAGTTGTTAACCAATGGTTAATCCAATGGTTGGGCCACATGGGAGGAGGCTGAATCCATCTTACTCAGGTACCCTACATTTAACTCAGAGGGGGGGGGCCAGTTGATAGGCAAGAGAACACTCAATACAATCAGTACTTTCAGAGCTGAACTTGTGGTCAAGTTCATTTCGCAGGGGGCAGAGTTGTTATGATAAAGGGGATTACTGTCCGAAGTTAACTAGGAATAGTGATCATATCTTTACTTTTGCATAATTTCAATTATGGCTAAACGCAACGTTTCAATTTTGCATAGAGATAGGATCTCTTAGCTGTTTTTTGGTTGTTTCTGATGACCAGTGTCTTGTTGACACATGTTGAGCATGTCAATATCTCAGCTATATAAGCTGACATTCTGTGGAAATATGGAGCAATCAAATATCATTTCTACTTTTTGCTTTAGACTTTTCTTTGCTTTTCTCTACACTATTCTCTTGATTCTGGAGGTTAGGGTCAGTACCCTATCAATATATATATATATATATATATATATATATATATGTTGAAGGATATCGACATAATGTGTGCCTCTACAAACTAGGGTTTAGAGTTGTAATAGGAAAGTACCCTAGGTATACTAATTGTATTCCGATTCTGTTACCTTTTGTGTACTCTGTAAACTCCCTATATAAAGGGCTCCTATTATCAATAATAAACACAATTCTATTCTCCTATAACACGTTATCAGCACGAGTTCTAACCCTAGCTTCAGAAAAAAAAAAACTTTTCTCTCTGCCGCCAACCCAAAAAAAAAAAAAAAAAAAGAGGCACCGAACTGCAGCAGCAGCAGCCCCCCCCTCTGCAACGCACCAGCGTTATCCGGCCTCCTCCCCAGCGCCCCCGCTCCCAGAACCGCCACTTTGCGCACCCACCTGCACCAGCCCGAGCACACTCGGCCTCGCCTCCCTCCAACCCGCCTTGCAGCTCCAGCCACCGTCTCCTGCCGCTCACCCTGCACCTCCGCGCTGCACACATGCCTGCAGCACGCCCCCGCCGTAGCCCAGCATCCTATACCTCCGATTTGCAACGTCGACTCCGGCACCAGCACCTTCTGTCTACATAACAGAGGAGGAAGAAAAAAGGGAAGAAGAAAAGAGAAGAAGAAACCGAAAAAAAAAGGAGGGACCCGGCCAAAAAAAAAAAAAGGAAAGGAAAGGGGGAGGAGCGGGCTTGGGCCCGGAAAAAAAAAGAAGGAAGGAAGAAAAAAAAAGAAGGAAGAAAAAGAAAAAAGGGAAAAAGAAGAAAAAAAAAAAGGGGGAAGGGAGAAGGGCAACCACCAACTGCCAATTTCCGACCAGATTCCAACTACACGCCTGCATCAACACGCGTGTGTCTTCAAGTTAAGAACAATCACGTAAGTTTTTATAATTAAGGTTGCTGCTTTCTTGTATTTAAATTCCATTTATTTTCTGCAAATATTGGAATATATGTTGCCAAATGAGTTTGATATTTAACAAAGCGGAATTGTGGGGATTCACGCTTAACGAACTAAGAGTGTTCGTATGAACTAAGAGTGTTCATAATTAAACGAACTAAGAGTGTTCGTGTGAACTAAGAGCGTTCACAATGCTTGGACTAAGAGCGTCCGTAAGCATCAAATTGTGACCATATTAAAACGTCATTGTTGGTCTAATCCAAAAGAGATTCTTGGAAATTGATTTCTTGGTAGCATAGCTCGGAAATCTTATTGTTTTAGTTTTCGTGGAAGTTTAACTCCGAAACTAATATATCTTCTCTTCTTATTTTCAGGATGTCGAATGAACCTAGACTCGACTTTCCCATGCTTGACTCAACAGGCTCGGATTACCACAGTTGGGTAACCAATGTTGAGAATCATCTCACTTCCAAGGGAATATTACCCATAATCCAGGCACTTAACCCGGATATTGAGTTCAACCGAACATCTACAAAGCATGCTCAAGCAGTTATCTTGATGCGACGCCATATGGACAAGGCACTCAGATTAGAGTATATGTCGATCAAGGATGCAAGAGAGCTATGGGTAGCGCTAGAAGAGCGCTTTGGCAATGTCCAAGATTCATTCCTCCCTGACTTGAAGGTTCAATGGAATAATCTGCGCTTTGCTGACTTCAAGTCTGTTGCTGAATATAATTCAGAAGCTCTTCGCATACAGTCCATGTTGAGGTTTTGTGGACAACCTGTCACAGAGCAAGAGCTAATTGAGAAAACTCTCTCCACCTTCCCTATTTCAGCCATTGTGGTATCAAAGCAATACCGTACTGAAGTCAATGCTGGACGGATCACGAGGTTCCATCAGCTTATTAATATTATATCTGTAGCTGAGAAACATGATAACATACTCGTGAGGAATTATAATTTAAGGCCCATTGGAACTAAGAGCGTTCATGAGGCGAATTATAATGCAGCCAAAGGAGGGTGCAAGGAGCGGTGCCCTAAGAATGGGAGACATGAGGGACGTATGAGCCCATATAACCGCCCTAACCAGGAAGGAAACCGCAAGTTTGGTGTGGATACATGTGGTGGTAATGCCACACGTGGGAGAGGGGGTCGTGGTATCCCTAGCCGTAATGGTGGCTCAATGGGTCGTGGTGGTAGCACCAACCCTCCTAGGGAACGCCCGCAACGTGCACAACGTGCACCTCAATTAAAGGGAGGCAACCGCAATGATGAGTGTCATCGATGTGGATCAATTGAGCATTGGTTCAAGCAATGCAAGGCAAGTGAGGAACTATTTGCAAGCTACAAGGCATATAGGGACATGAGAGAGCAAGAAGTGTACCTTGCAGAAGGAGAAGAAGATGGTGGAGATGTCAATCTCACCATAGAGGACTTCAAAGCTGAAGATGAAGTGCACATGGATGCAACAGACTTTGATTAGATTAGTCCTTTTTATTTTTCCAAGAACTTTTGTAATGGCAATTTGCCTTAGTCAATAAATGACAATTGTACTAACTATTTCTTATGTGGCAGACCCAATAAAATGTGATGTCTAGGAAAGTCATTGAGGTTATTGGTACTTAAGAGAGCCTCGCTCTACCAATATCTCTCTCTACTTTCCTGGTCATATTTGATTGGAGTTACCAAATGGATAGAGTGACTACAATGTGTCTTACTTTGATTTTATTTTGGATTAGACTTTGGAAACTTTGATGTGATCATTGGCTATTAATAAAGTGTCAATTCTTTTACTTAATGTCTTGGACATACCTTAATTCGAACTTTATAGAGCCAATGGTTTTCATGTGGAAACACATTATGAGAATGGACAGAGTTCCTTTGCATCACCTCTAATGACTACGGACATAAACGAGTATTAGAGAAACTTATGTGTCGCTCTAGTGGGTTGTATGCAACCACTATTTGAGTTATTGAATCCAACTATGTCATGAGAGACGACTTATGGGATTTTGGCACATATAAGCTTTGACATGATGATCCGTGTATTCAAGACTTACACGGACATCCATTTTCAGAACGAAGAAAAGTAAGAACCAAGAATTGGTTCGAGGAGCTGCACATACGCCTCATGATTGTGCAAAGACAGGCCATACATGGCCGGTGCCGCCTACCCCCTGCGGCAAATACATGGCATTGACGCCATAAACTCCTCTCTCTACTTCTCAAGTCTATTGTGACATTATGGCTTAACCAAACCTTTATTGGTTGATTATAAAGCCCATGTTTCGTTCTGTAAAGCCTATTATTTAGGATTGAGACCATCCTATGCAAAGGAGATTGAGGAAATAATTCCATTCTCACAAAGAATCTAAGGGAATTCTATGGATTTGATCAACCAACTTGCGGACCATATAGATGTTTTATGGTGTTAGTTGATACGCAAACACGCTGGTCACGTGTTGTGCCATTATCCACTCGTAATGCTGCTTATACTACACTCCTAGCACATAACATATGGCTACGGGCTCACTACCCAAATCATCCCATTCAGTCAATTTGACTTGATAATGCTAGAGAGTTTACATCGACAGTTTTTGATGACTATTGCATATCATTGGGTATTGATATCAAGTATCATATTCCCATGTACACACCCAATTGGTCTCGCGGAAAAGCCACCATTAAACGACTATAATGGTAGCCCGGACATTGGTAATGCGCACCAATATTTCCGCTTGGGTTATGCAATAACGCATGCAGCTATGCTAATTCGTCTACGACTCATAGCAGCCACTCAACTTTTATTTACGTTACAGCTAGTGACTGGGTTCGAGTTTAATCTCTCGTATTTATGCATATTTGAGTGTGCGGTTCATGTGCCAATTGTGCCGCCACAGCGCATCAACATGAGTCATTGCAACGAAAGCATATAAATATTTGTTGGACATGAGTCTCCAACTATAAGTCCGCTATGTAGAACCCTTGACAGGCGATCTCTATTTCACTGGATTTGCGAATTGTCACTTTGATGAGACAGTCTTCCCGTCGTTAGGGGGAGATTAGAACGTCAATGTTCAACAGGAACGACAGGAATTGTCGTGGTCTGTCCCCACACTGTCTCATCTTGATCCCCTAAAAGTGACGAGATCACATATACTTGCTGCAAACATGCCTGCAAGGATTGATGTCCCCACAAGAGGACATGGTGCCACCCAGAGAAGATGGGTACTGCACCACTACCATGGATGGTAGTATGGTGACGCCACAAAGGTGGCATAATGGCGTCATAGGCCGTGGGTTCTGCTAGAGAGAGTAGGAGACCCATAGGTTCGATGGATTCTCGCCTTAAGAAGAGAGCGAGTTTGGCACAACTTGATCCATTGATCATTGATACTCAAAATCCGTCTCATGAGAATATTTTGGATTGTGGTTATGTCCAAGAGACATCGTTGGGGGACGCCTCAATGTTAGAACCAATTCCTAAGAATATAGAGATCTCTACGAACTACACTAGTGTACATGAGGACGTGGAATTATTGAGACCAATGACATCGAACCTTACTCCGTTGAAGAATGCCAACGTAGAGAAACTTGGCCTAAATGGAAAGATGCGATCCAGGTTGAATTGGATTCACTAACGAAGAGGAAGGATTTCGGGCCTGAGATGCCAACACCTCCTAACATAAAACCTATTGACATTAACAGGTCTTCGTTAGATAGCGTGATGAGAAAAAGAGATGGTAATCTCGCCTTATGGCGCAAGGTTTCTCACAACGCCCTGGAATCGACTACGAGAAGTCATATTCTCTCGTAATGGATGTCATTGCACTCCACTACCTTGTCAGTTTGGTAGCTTCCAAATAACTGAACATGCAGCTTACGAATGTGGTCACTACGTATCTTTATGGGGATCTAGATACATAATATAATGAAGGTTCTTGTGGACTTTATTTACCCAAGTCAAGTGGCTCTAAACCACGGAGCGCATTTGCAACGAGGTTGAAATGCTCACTAAAATGACTACTTGATTGGGAAGGGATATGATAAACTATGCCCACGCGTTTCCATGACAAATTCCGGATTTGCAATTGTCGCGGTTTATGTTGATAAACATAATTGGAACCCTTGAGAGTTAAGGGAAATCGCTGAACACCTGAAATCCGAGTTTGAGAGGAAGGACCTTGGGAGAACACAGTTTTGTCTAGATTCAGAACTTGTATGCCGTGTCAATAGACATTTTTGATAAAGTCAAAGATGCACCATGGTCGTCCGTAGTCTTAGCCCTAAAAGGGATCCATTTCATCCCAGGGATGATGACGAAGACGTGTTAATAACAGAAGTGCTTACTTATGTACAATAGGCGCATTATTGTACTTAGCACAATACAAGACCGGACATCTCAATTGTTATGAACTTGTTGGCTAGATATAGCCCCGCACCAACGCAACACCATTAGATTGGTATAAAGACAATCTTTCGATATTTGAGAGGTACGATTGATATGGGCTTATTCTATCCCTACAGAGAAAAGAGATGACGGAAGTGTGGGATCGGAGCCCACAAGGCAAAATGCCACCTTCCGTGCTCCTCCTCCCCTCCATCGAAATGACAACAAGCATTTCTAAATATTGAAATGAACCAAATCCGATCAGATGATAATGTAGCGGACTTATTTACTAAGTCGTTACCAAAATCCACCTTCGAGAAACATGTGAAGAGCATCGGATTGAGAAAGTTATCCGAACTCCCATGATTGTAGCAATCAAGGGGAGATATTGACATCAGGGGGGGGCATGATGTCTACATGTTCGATCTCGAAGAGTGAAGGACGTGTTGTGCTCTTTTTGTCCTTCGACCAGGGTTATTTTTGTCTCACAAGGTTTTTGTTACCTGGCAAGGTTTTTAACGAGGCAACAATTAAAGCGTCATCACCAAGTTTGAGCGGCACAAGGGGGAGTGTTGAAGGATATCGACATAATGTGTGCCTTTACAAACTAGGGTTTAGAGTTGTAATAGGAAAGTACCCTAGGTATACTAATTGTATTCTGATTCTGTTACCTTTTGTGTACTCTGTAAACTCCCTATATAAAGGGCTCCTATTATCAATAATAAACACAATTCTATTCTCCTACAACAATATATATATATATATATATATATATATATATACAGGGCCCTTCCACTAAGGGATCCATTTTTTTGTCCAATTTGAGGGATAACATGACAGCCCTTGGATCTGTTTTAATGACCTTCAACGGCTGAGATTATGTCAAACCATTTAACCCTTTCTGACCACGATTAACCGCGAAACTAAACCTCAATTCTTTTGATTTGGCGCTCAGAGAAGAGCGCGAAGGGGAATGGGAGAAGCTCAAGAGTCTACTCGAGAGAGATAGAGAGAGCATCGAAGAAACAAAGGTTTGTGGTATACTGATGTTTACTTTCTAAAACAAATCAGGTATGGCTCTTCTTCTCTTCTGGTATTTCTTTTCAATTATGTAGAAGAGACCTCTGTTCTGAAACTTGTTTGATGCCCAATTTTATGGGTTCATCCGTATTTGTTATTGTGTGTTCTAACTTATGTCATCAATTCACTCTTTATCTTTGATTGTCTATTTGAAAAGAACTAAAATTTTGGAGTTTATATGGAAACTTGATTTGATTAATATGGAGGACCTAAAACTTTTGGAGTTTATATGCTATGAGCTTATGCTCGAAAGAAACCAATGTTATACCTTATTCTACTAAATAGATATGGGTTAGTGCATCGCCCAGAAAAAGCCTCTTAAAAGTTTGATTAATTGCAATCTAAGTCTGTAGAAATTTTTAGTTTTGCTGGGCAAATTTCAAAGTGCTTAGCGTCTCATTTGCAGAGCTGCAAGGAAAGCAAAAGTCAGTTAAAGGAAACAAAAAAATAAAAACCCATAAATTAATCAAGAAATTTATGGTATCTGTTTAGTTTCATGGCTTTGCATTCATTCATTTAAAAATGACTTTGCATTCATTAGTTTAATGAAAATTTTTAGTTTTGCTGTATGTCTTGTGGTATTCTATAATTGATATTATCAATATCTTTTATACATTACAGAGTTCTCAAAGGAATTGAAGATATGGAAGATAATAATGAGATGGTTGTACCTACGGAAATGGAGACTAATGGGATGGTTGTACATGTGGAAGTAGAAACTCAACCTATTCAAGTTATTCCTCCATCACAAGAAAATGTCTCTACTTCAGCTTTCTATCCTCAAGTGAGTAATGAGCTTAAACCCTTCAAAGGTCAGGAATTTAAAACATGGGAGGAGGCATATGTTTTTTATACCAAATATGCATCTGCAGCTGGGTTTATTGTAAGAATTGGTTCTAGTAGGAGGAGCAGAAGGACTAATGAGTTTATAAGGAAAGAGTTTCTTTGTAATAGACAAGGAAAGAGTTTCTTTGTAATAGACAAGGAAATAGTCCGAGTGAATTGACTGGTGATGAGAAAAGGATTCG
Source organism: Rosa chinensis (assembly GCF_002994745.2). Classification (NCBI taxonomy): domain Eukaryota; kingdom Viridiplantae; phylum Streptophyta; class Magnoliopsida; order Rosales; family Rosaceae; genus Rosa; species Rosa chinensis. The sequence continues at coordinate 10,094,003 of NC_037094.1, read as the reverse complement.
TGGTGTAGTAAGAGAGGACTGCAAGGCAAGAATGATAGTTGGGAGAGTAAACTCTGGTGGATTTGTTGTCAATATATTTGATGAATGTCACACTCACCCGATGACAAGTCCAAAAAGGCGTTGTACATACCTCCAACAATATGGAGTATTTACTACATCACCAAGCATAAGTAACACCCTCTTTGAGACACCCACAAGCCATGGTGAGGCCCAACCGAGACATGCATCTTGTAGCCCTATGTTCAAGCTACGCTACGGTATCCGGAAGTCACAAATCCGTCGCCGGGAAGCCACCTTTCCGGCCTTGCCAAGTTGCCTCCATAATATGCTTTTCTAGACTAGAATAGTAACTTTGAGTCCCACATCTAAGAAAATGTAAATGAGGGAGCCTCCTTCCCCTATAAAAGGAGACTCCTTCCCACTTAAACATCATCCCATTACATCTCTTGTAATCTTGTTAGGCCGCAAGGCTCGACACACTAGTGCACATTCAAGTGGACGTAGTTTCCCGCTAAGGCGGGAAGCGAACTACTATACATCTTGTGTCAATCTCTCTCTCTCTCTCTCATTCTTTATGCTAACTAGAGGTCCCTTGGATCTCTAACGTTAACATTGGCGCCATCTGTGGGAAGCCAACACATTGGCTTCGTCACGTACCATGAACTTCGGTAAAACATCAAATTAGAGCTTGGTCAACGCCCAACTCACAAAAGTCAACGCCGAACAAGGCTTGGTCAACTTTTGGTCAACGCTGAACCTTAAAAAAAAAAAATGGGCTGCAAAAATTCTCTAGACACCCAGAAAACTTCTCTGGGCACCCCTCCAATTTTCAAATTTTCCCGCCAGTTCCTACCAACTGCAGCTCCGTCCAACTTCGACCTAACCCGTGGTCTCCATCAGGCTCCGGCTCCGCCAGACTTCAGTTCCGCTGAACTTCAGCTTCTGCCGGACACCAACGCTTCGCTGAACTTCGAGCTCTCTTCCGCTCCGCCAGACTTTCTTCATGCTCCGCTGGCCTACACCTCCGCCAGGTTGCAGCTCCAGGCCCTCCGCCGGAGCGTCGTCCGCCAGGGGACCCCCGCCGGCATCCTCCACTAGCAAGCCAAGCCTCCGCTGGACTGTTCACCGCTGAGCTTCACCTCTGCCGGCAGGCCTCCGCCAAGCGAGTCTCCGCCGAGCTCCAGGTTTGCCATCTCCGCTGAGCTCTGAGTTCCGCCCAACTATCCTTCTCCGCTCCACCGCCGGAAGGATCTCCGCTGAACTCTTCCGCTAGCCAGGCCTCCGTCGAGCAAAACCCCTGCTAGGAAAGAGCTCCGCTCCGCTGAGTTCCAAATCTCCGCCACACTTTGAGCATCCGCCGAACTCTTCAGCCACCGCCGGACTCTTGAGCACCAGCGGCAAAACCTCCGCCCACCAAGATAATCTCCGCTTGGCAACCTCCGACCAAGCTCCTCCGCCGAGTCATCCTCCGCCGGCCAAAAACTTCACCACCGCTGACCCGAGCTTCCTCCGCTAAGCACCATCAGCGGCACTTTCCTTCGCTAATCCCCGTCAGCGGCAACTCTCCCGCTAGGCTCGATGGCTTCTCGTGCTCATTCTCGTTCACTTATCATCATCGACCTCGATGTATGCAGTTCCAGAATGTGCAGCGGCCACCCAGCGGTAACCCAGCAACTTCCGCCAACGAGGCCTAGCGGACAGCGACAGCACGCGACGAAGCTTCACTCCCAACCATCAGCGAAGCTTCGATCCCTAGCGGAAATTTGGTCCCCAGCGGAACTTAAATCTCAGCTAAGTTTCAATCTCAGCAAAGCTTCAGTACCCAGCGAAGCTTTAATCCTCCCGGAGCTTCGACCCCTTGCAGAGCTTCAATTTTCCGGGCGGCCCTTCAATATTTCAGGCTTTCAGCCACCCAGAGATATACTATGGACACCCAGGCTGGCGGTATACAAAGCAATAACCACCGCCCTGCCGATCTCCGAGCATAGTCCGACGGTCGTCGACCCACCCAAAGGCTGGGTTAACAATCAACTCTTAATTGATGCAGCACATTCGAAAAAAAAATTTGAGCACCGACTGCCACTGGGCCGTACAAAGATAAGCTTTCTTATTCATGCCATTATTGTCAAATATTACCAAGCACCACGTGCTTCCGCTTTCTGCATAAGTTAGGCGACCGCATGCGCCGTTTACATCACCTATAGGCCCATACCAAATTAGTGTTGAGCTAGTTATCAACATGCATAATTATAGATGGGAACTCCTTTCAATTATCAATTATGCATGTTGCAGAGGCTGAGTAACGTGTCACCTTTACATATATAGTCAAACACGCTATACTTGCATGTTCTTCTGACGCTATAGGTGGCTCCCCATATAAATGACTTGCTGCAGCTTTCCATGTCTATCTTATAGCATGACACAACATCATAATCATGCACACGTATATGCTCTTGTCTATGCTACACGTATCAACTACAATGTTTGTATACCACATACAAATACATAACTTCTTCTTTGGACGCCTTGTTCACACAGAACACTTTGTCTATTCATAAAGCAAGGGCACATATAATTGCACTTGGCTACATGTTTACTATACGCCTGCACACAACTATAGCTTAATTGCTACACATGTTACCATGCTCATAATACTATCCACACATTCAAATGGGTTTTTGATTATTTCGCCCATACAATTGAGCTATTCACTCCAAACTTCAAAGTTCATAGTACGAACCCACAAATGAAACAACATTTGCTTGTACACTTTGGTTACTATTTTATCAAAGTACATATGCAAATTATTGATGTTGATTTTACAAATCTACATATTAATCATCTATTTTGTGGCAAGGAAATTCAATTATTTCTATCAAGCATCCAACCGCAACTACAAGTTTACGTACATTGTTGGAACACTTTATCCGCCAAAGCAATGGAGCGTCATGCTTGGGCAACTCCAACATGATTTGGGTACTCCTATCAATGCCAACTCCAACTCACTCCAAATCGGCATAAGATAAGTAACTATATCTTACCTTTTACGCTCTCTCAATTTGAGCTACTGCCATGCCAATGCCATGCTTTTATAACTCTTAACCATGCCTACAATACTTCGTAGACTTGGCAACACTTTCTAGATCTCACATACTAGATATGCCATGCTTCACATACCGATCTCAATGATCCCTTAGCATGCCTACAAAAATACAAAATGTTATTAGCAACTTTACTACAAGTACATGCTATACACATATACCATGCTTCTATTTTAATTGCAAAATTAAATAAGTATGGGACACTCAAACAAAATTTTATTACTTGCTCTATGTGTTTATCATTTTTTAACCAACCGCCAATCGGTAAGGCAACGCCTCATAATAACAATGACCGCTACGCGGCATTGCAGTCAAGCTTTTCTCATTCGAGAAAACAGCAAGGGACTAGTTAACACAGCCTACGGCAGCCATTGATCCGGCAGTTAACCCTGACGCTTGGGTATCAAAGATTGGGCTCGCTACCCAACACCCTCTGCTCCGTGCAGCACCCCCTCAACAAACAATTTACCGACCATCCGGAGGTCCGTCATGGCTGGGGAGTGGGGGACTCCCTAGCAGGCCTAGCAGGGGCCCACCCGAAAGGGCAAAAGCGTTCGCTCCAACCAATTCTAGATGGACGGCGCACTCGCACTAATTATGCTTGATATACGGCACAAAGCTACGCTTTGGTATTAACCCGCAAGAACACCCTCCTTGACTGGGGACTTCGGGGACTTGTACATACAGCCCAGCATAATTAGCAACGGTCACGCTCATGCCTCAGGCCATCACCTTCGAGCTACCCGTTAAAGCCTCAGCGGCAACCACCAGGCTTTTGCGCACGTGCCTCAGCGACACCGCCACGCTTTCGCGCTCGTGCCTCAGCGGCACCGCCAGGCTTTCGCACTCGTGCCTCAGCGGCACCCCCGAGCTTACCGCTCATGCCTTCCCGGCACCCCCGAGCTTCCGCTCATGCCTTCCCGGCACCCCCGAGCTTCCGCTCATGCCTTCCCGGCAACCCCGAGCTTCCGCTCATGCCTTCCCGGCACCCCCGAGCTTCCGCTCATGCCTTCCCGACACCCCCGAGCTTTCCGCTTATGCCTTCCCGGCACCCCAGAGCTTCCGCTCATGCCTTCCCGGCACCCCAGAGCTTCCGCTCATGCCTTCCCGGCACCCCCGAGCTTTCCGCTCATGCCTTCCCGGCACCCCCGAGCTTACCGTTCATGCCTTCCCTGCAATCCTCGAGCTTTACACTCATGTCTACTCGACACACTACACGTTAATGGAACATTGAATTTTTCTACCATTTGTCGTTTACCGATTGCGACAAATCAAATTCTTTTCGCGTTCCATTAATACGAGAGACAACCAAACAAACACAACCGTACTCGCGATCATCGTTCATGAGTTACAAATGCATACCTCCGCGGCGCTCATGCAACTTGCATCTCGCAAGCATAACCTCGTCAAACTCGACCTCGTTCTTCTCCTTGCGCGCGTCACGCATTTATCATATGCAATTCATTTGCTCACACGACCATATGCGCACTATTACGCTCATATATGCCAACGCATATCAATGCAACTCACATTTGTTGCCCAATGCAACGAGCATTCTACATATGCCTGTTTTTTTGTCTTTGTTGTGCAGGTTTACCAGTCCCTTCTTGCTTACGGAGTTCGGGGACTTGTAGGGGCTCCGTGCCGCCCGCTTACTTATGCTTGGTAACTTCATGATTATAACTCCCCAACCAAGAAGCTCCTCTTACTTGGGGACTTCGGGGACTTGTACATACCTCCAACAATATGGAGTATTTACTACATCACCAAGCATAAGTAACACACCCTCTTTGAGACACCCACAAGCCATGGTGAGGCCTAACCGAGACATGCATCTTGTAGCCCTATGTTCAAGCTACGCAACGGTATCCGGAAGTCACAAATCCGTCTCCGGGAAGCCACCTTTCCGGCCTTGCCAAGTTGCCTCCATAATATGCTTTTCTAGACTAGAATAGTAACTTTGAGTCCCACATCTAAGAAAATGTAAATGAGGGAGCCTCTTTCCCCTATAAAAGGAGACTCCTTCCCACTTAAACATCATCCCATTACATCTCTTGTAATCTTGTTAGGCCGCAAGGCTCGACACACTAGTGCACATTCAAGTGGACGTAGTTTCCCGCTAAGGCGGGAAGCGAACCACTATACATCTTGTGTCAATCTCTCTCTCTCTCTCTCTCTCATTCTTTATGCTAACTAGAGGTCCCTCGGATCTCTAACGTTAACAGGCGCCACTTGCTAAAGTCTAATCGTCGGCTTACTAAAGCTCAGAGATCATTATGGCAACAACTATCCATGGTAAACATACCTACACACCAGCAATTTGACATTCTTGGAGTGCAAGCAGGAGGATTTCAGTACATTGGTTGTACACAACAAGATTTGTACAATCTTGAAAGGGATAAGCGTAAAGAGACAAGAGGGCATGATGGAGAAATGCTGCATGACTATTTTCTACTAGAGCAAGAAAAAGATTCCGGCTTTTATTTTACAATAAAGGCAGATATTGAAAATAAGATTACTCACTGTTTTTGGGCCGATACAAGTTCGAGACAATTGTATAAGTGTTATGTTGATGTGATTATCTTTGACACTACATACCAAACCAATCGGTATAGTTTAATTTTTGCACCATTGATGGGGATAAATAACCATGGTCAGACAATTGTGTTTGGAGCTGCATTCTTAAGTGACGAAACTGCAGATTCATTTATGTGGTTGTTGAAAGAATTTTTGAATGCCATGCCAGGTGGTGCTCCTAAAATGATTATTACTGATCAAGATCCAGCCATGGAAAAAGCTATTTTTGAAGTCCTCCCAGACACATTTCATAGATATTGTAGCTGGCATATCTTGAGAAAGTTTTCTGAGAAGCTTGATGCCATCAAATACAGAGATCACTATGATGACTTTAAAAATTGCATTTACTCATATGAAAATGGAGAGGAGTTTGACTTCAAATGGAGATCAGTTCTTGCAAAAAGTGGATTAAGCGGACATAATTGGCTGCAATCAATTTATGAATTTCGATTTAGATGGGTGCCGCCCTATATGAACCATGTTTTCTCATCTGGCATGTCAAGTAGTCAACGAGCTGAAAGTGGGCATTCCTTTTTTAAGGAATATGTTTCTGATCAAAATTCTCTAGTGGACTTCATGGTTCAGTTTAATTGGGGTCTTTTACACAAACGGCATGAGGAGTTGATTTCAGATCACATTGACATCAATGAGAAGCCTAGATTTAAGTGCCCCATTAAGATGGAAAAGCAAATGGCTGATATTTATACACGGAAGTACTATTACATGTTTCAAGATCAGTTGTGGGAGAGCTATAATTACAATTTGGAGGTTACAACAGAGGGTGAAACTAATTGCATACTTAAGGTCATGCGTGAGGATCATGAGGATGGAAGAGCTCGGGTTATTATGTATGACAAATCAAAAGATTTTGCCTCATGTAGCTGCAAATTATTTGAGAGTGCAGGAGTCCCATGTAGACATGTTTTGGCATTCTTGCACAAAGTACGTCAACTTCATAAATTGCCAGATCAATACATTTTGAAGAGATGGACAAAATCTGCAAGATCTGAGGTTGTGATGGACAAGAGTGACATGGAGGTAACTGTTAAGAAGACTTTACTTGAAAAAGTGGTTTATTGTTCCAGCAATATTCACATGTAATTGATAGTGTTGTCTTAAGTGAAGAAGCAAGTCAATTGTTTAGTGAAACAATGGATTCTTTGATTGAGAAGATTAGGCCACTACTTGCCAATTGTAGCAGTGAAGGTGTGGAGCCTTGTGTAAAAAGAAGTTCAACTCATCAAACTACTTTTCGTGAACCAGATGAAGTTAAGACAAAAGGAAGGGCAAAAAGAATTAAGAGAGGAAAAGAGAAGGCAAATGGAAAGCGCAATAGTACCGGTAGACATTGTCATGGATGTGGCAAAGATGGGCAGACCCATGACAAATGCAATTGTCCAGTGCTGCTCAATCAGTAAGAATGCTTATTTAACATATTTCATGTTTTGTTGTTAATTGTTTGGTTAGTGTGTCACTAAATATATGTTATTTTTCCCATTTAGATTTGCTGAAAATTTTGGTGGAGATGACATAGATGATGATAGTTATTCATCACAGGTACTACTCTTTATACTATTCCTAGAATCTGAAAAAAAAAAAAACCAAAGAATTAATAGTTCCTTTTTTTCCATGTACATGTTGTGGTCAGGATGATTAGCCACTGGTCTGCACGATTAAGCATAGTTTTCTTTGCAGTAGTTATTTTGGAGATACAGAGGAGACATGCTGACATTTACTTTTTGGAGACGCAGAGAAGATTTGCTAGTGTTTGCTTTTTGGTTCTCAGAATTGATGTTGAAGTTGGGTCTGGAATAGTATAGTAATTTGCTTCTGAGTTTGCAGATCAGTTCTGTCATGTGCACCTATTGTTATGTTGTTTCATGTTTCAGTTAGTTCTTCTAGATATTGGACTGCTTGCAGCTATTAGAGGTTTATTCCCAGCAGCACTATTGTTATGTTGTTTCATGTTTCAATTAGTTCTTCTAGATATTGGACTGCTTGCAGCTATTAGAGGTTTATTCCCAGCAGCATGTGCTAATTAGAGCTGTGTCTCTATTTTCCTGAAAGTACTTTTTCTTTATTTACAGTCTATGCTTTGGGAGAACCCTGGAGAAAGGAAGGAAAATGATTAGAAGCCTTTTATTTCACGAACCTTTTGTTGCCAGATTTTAAGAATTAGATGAAGTCCTCTGTTTGGTTATATTAAACTTATAAAGCTTGAATAGGAAAAGAATATGCATTCTCATAAGGTAAGAATATGCATTCTCATAAGTTTTTAACAATACATAAAGTAGTTCAGAACATTACTTTATAATCCAACTAGAGTAACATTTTTATATACAATAGGGGCCAACACGCCCAGCAAAACAAGGAAACAAATCAGAAACTAGGTACATGCTCCTAAAACTAGGCTGCATTATGAGATCCTGATCCAGTCGTGGCCTTAACATCAACCCAACCTTGCTTCCATTTGTAGTACCTTGCATTAGTTCCTTCTCACTAATCATGTACCCGTCCTTATTATGTTCAGTGCCTTTCTCAAGTGAGTCAGCTACCTAATTTGCATGCACCAAAAAGCTCCAAACCTGAGCCCCAAGAGCATAGCCTGCATCAAATAATATATAAATGTACCCAAGGAGAACCATTAACCATTGACCATTTTCCAAGAGATAAACTCCCTATCTATTAATTAAAAGAATAAGATATGAAGTCAGAATACTTGGAACAGCAAATCCAATTTTGCAAATAACACACCTTTATATCTTTGATTCCTAATCCAATCTTACGATCCCTATGAGGGTGAAATACTAAACCTGTCACCAAAGTTTGCTTCTGCATCTCATTTATGCTTTCATTGATGTCATACCTGCATTCACACGAATTACATATATGTGAGTAACAGGACCTTCCTATTTCATTATGTAAAAATATTTTTTCTACCTACTTGTCCCAACTCCTAAGAGAAAAACAATCAACTTGGTCATTTTGGAAACCTATGAACTCATAGGAAATAGATTCTCTGTATAGCTGGAAAAGGACATCATCAATGTTAAAATTTTGGCAAAGAAGTTGTACTACAGAGTGTTTGAAACTATTGCATTTATTTCAGTGTTAATATCAGGTATGCTCCTGACATATGCAAGCCGTCATCAGGCAAGAGAAAATCAGTTCCAAATTTCAAACAATAACAAGTACTTTTCATGTATGATACTAGCGAAGAAATTTCCCTAGCTTTCACATGGCCACTACATTCTTCAATCTAATAGAACCCTTAATCTAACAAAATCTGAATGTACATGAGCACGTAACAAATGAACCAAAATACCAAGAATGTGAATCACCTTCATTCTAGCTCGACAATGTTGTCAACCTATGTCTGATTGTACTGCACAAGCTCCAAAAACAAGAACTCAAATGCACTTAAACTGACCTGAAACAACCATCAAATCCCAAAATCATCAAACAGCCAAAATCTCAATCACCGTAAAATTCAATAAAAGCATAAAATCCCAGGTCCTCATCACTCAAATGAAGGTCAATTCAGTACAAAGTTTCGATCTTTCCCCTTAAATCGATTACCCAATACACAGAGATCCATTAAACCACACCCATTTAGTTCAGGGTTGAGTAATTTGATGCATGAGAGAGAGAGAGAGAGGACCTATTGTTTTCCTTTGCTGAGAGGCCTGTCGAGGATGTTAGAGTACCGCTTCATCTTCCCGACTCCGATCATTCTTTTTCATCGATCTCAATCCCTGCCTTCGTCTTTCATATCATGAATAACCTGAAAACTGCTACAATTAGATTACAATATGAGGCAAGAGTGGACATTCTGGCAAGAAAGCATACACTCATAGCTAAGAGAAAACCCACTTGATGTGCATTGAAATTGAAGAAATAGATCGATGGTGCTTGAGCTGCGAAGTTGGAGTTCCCTAAGCGTTATACTAGCGATAGAGAACTGGGGAACTCGAGAATTCTAGGTTAATCTGGGTTAAATGGTTTGACATAACACTATGCCAAAAACTGCATCACACTACACTTTTTAGACAACGAAAAAAAAATTTCCGTTGTGTGATCACTGAAAGTGCTTCACACAACAGGTTTAATAAGATTGGCGTTGTATAAGGAGGTCGTACATCAATTTTTTTGGGTCCAAGATTATTGTACAACAGTTTTAAGGATTTGTCTGTTGTCTGAATGTAAAAAAAAATTTCCCCCTCACCTTGCTCAAATTTGGGTCGAAATTTTGACTCACCTTGCACAACAGTATTGTTGTATATGTTGTATGAGAGTAAGTTGCAAAATAACATACAACGCATTTTTTTGTTTCTGTTGTGCAAGTTTGGAAGAAAATCACATATACCCCAAAATGTGAGTGAGTAGCCCCAAAAAGGCCAATATTTGAATGAAATGCTGGTACACGATTTTAAGCTCCTACAATGGAATGATTTATTTTTGTTGTGTGAATGTGAGATGGTAATCCTAGGCGGGAGATTTGCATGTTGAGTCCCTAAGCTGAAGTTTCAAGTGTAGACTATCAGACAACCAAAGTTCATTTATGTGTTGTCTGAATTGATTATACAAGGTAAAAACTAAACTCAACGCGCCTTTGTCTACCTTTGTGATATTTTTTTTGCACATTGTCTCTCACTTACACTTGGCTAGTCTTCGAGAAAAACAGCAAAACCCATCTTCTTCTTCTCAAAGAGAACCAGTCTTCTTCTCTTAAAGAGTCGAACCCATCTTCTCAAAACACCATCTTCTGAAAACACTCGATTAAGGTTCGATCAATTAGGGTTTTCAATTTGGGGATTTGAAGGAGGAGGAAAAGGAAGATGGGGGGGGGGGGGGGGGGGGTGGGGGTGGGTGGGTGTTTCTCGGCTACATTAATCGATAAATCTACTGAGTCAAATTCTGATACTCTTATGCGAATCGATGAATCTTCCCCTTTCAACAAAACATCCGATGGAGATCTGCACACTATATATGTCTAAGGTCTCGAGCCAAGCTGACATTCAAGCGCCGTCTCATGGCCATCTAACTAATTTCTTAAGGTTCATAACTTGAGATCTCTCCTCTCTGTTTATTATTTAGATATGGGTTATCATGTCCCTGTGGGTTTGAGAAATGAATTGTCTTTCCTTGAATTCAATTCTAGATTTTTAAATTTCAGTTATTTTTAGATTTTATATGGTCTGGGACTCTGGGTTTTTACTCTTTGTTTTCCGGTTGTTTACAGTGTGATGCTGCATCTTTTGTTTTCACTTGCTCAGTGGACTGTTTCTATCTAGATTGTTTTACTTTATGTGAACGGAAGATGGGTTGAATATGCATTCTGATTTCTTAAGCTACTTTGATGGATTTTGCGGTGTAGATTAATTATTCTTAAAATTCTGGCTTTTCTGGGTTGCAAGAAAAAGGTTATTAGCAGATTCTTCTGTAGGTCAAACCCATTGTGTTTATCGCTGCCATTTATCGGGCGAGTTCATCTCGAGGATTCTCTGAACATTGCAACGCATTCCCTTGTTGATATGGAAGAGCTGAGGCAAGACTCGTAAAGGAAGCACGACTGGCGGAGGAGGCTAGAGTTACAGAGGAGACAGCCTAAATAGCAAAAGAGGAGGCTAATTAAAACAGCTTAAGAGGCTGAGTCTGGGAACTTTGGTATCCATTTCTAGATTACTATTATCTATGCTACTACTAAAGTCTTATACTAGCTACGGTACTACCATGACTCTTAAATTTGCATATGTATGGATTTAGTGGTGTTGAACGAGATGATATTAAGGAACCTTTTACTGAGGTAAATTTCTCTATTGTCCTCTATTTTTGCTTTTTACGTGGTTCAGTAGATTCGTTTTAATTTTGTTCTAGTCTTATAGATAGTAGTAAACCATTATACTTGTCATGTGATGCTGCCTGTCTGATTGGAGACATCTTTTATTATGTGTACCATTATTGTTAATCAGTGATGAGCTTGTATCCTCGTCTTAGTCGTAGGTTTAAGTTGAAATGCTGAAAGACAGAATTATATTGTTGCTCAATCGGAATATATATGCATCAATAAAGCTTATAGACACAGGATTATCGTTTCTATACCCAACTAAATGGATTAAACCAGCCATTCAATGTAAGTTTTTACTGAAGAACAGAACTATATCCAATTTGTAAGACACCCACCTTGGTCTAGTTTTTTTTCCACAATCTAGACATAGACTTTGAAGTGGTTGGTCAAAAACTTCAAACACGGGCTTTTAGTTTGGCAAGAAGTAGGTGTGGGATTAGGAGAAGGAAGATGTCACAAGGATTGTGCTACATAAAGATTTGGTGGTTATGAGCAGTAAGTATCGTCCTTATTTCTTATTGTGGCATCCATACTGAGAAAGGTTGCTAGAAATTTGTCCTTGTTGATACCTAGGGGTCATCATGGGCCGGGCTAGGGCCGGCCCTACCCTAAATTTTAGGGCTTAGGGTCGGGTCGGGCCGGGCCTAGTCAAAGTCAACAAAATTTAGGGTCGGGTAGGGTCGGGCCAGGGCTTAAATATGCTAACCCTTACCCACCCGAAAAGCTCGATCCGTTAGGGCCGGCCCTATATGGGCCAAAAAAGGGCCTTATTTTGTTTAACAAAAAAAAAAACATTATTTTTTTCTTCTCAAAATATGGCTTAATGGTATATATTGGTAATAAAAGACTCATTGTTTTTTATTGAACATATTTAATACACACACACACTTGTAACTTATAACATTTATTAATATTAGTTAAGGTGGTTATATTCAATTAACTATCTATATAAATCTCTCAATATTAATTGTTGTGTAACAAAGAAAATAGAAATTAAAGAAAACAAAACTTATGAAATCAATTACAAAGAAATAGATAAATTGCATACTATAGAAAAAACAGAAACATAATTAAAAAATAGAAAAAATAAAAAAAAATTAGGGCTTATTCGGGCGGGCCAAAAATTTCGAAATGGAAATTGATCAATCTGACAATGGTCATATGCATATACAACAATAGTAGGTATTGTGTAAAAAAATTATGTCGATCTGCATTAAATAAGGCACCAAACGGAGCGGTCAACACTTTGTATAAGCAAACTTCCGTAAGGGGAGTGGCACCTTTTGCGGACAAACATCCCCATATTTTGACAGTAGGTGATAGATCCCCTCCCCATGAGAGTGTGAGAGCTGATAGATAAAAAAAAAAAATTTGCAAATTCTTGGTTATGAGCATATTTGTGTTAGGTTTTATTTAGGGTATGGAATTGACCGCGTCGATAGAGACCCAACCGAAGGTGGAAGTCACTGAAATTTTTACCACTACCATATATTCATATACGGACGACATCCAACGGTGCATTTTAAAAAATTCCATTTCGTCCCCCATTTTGCTCATGGAGGATAACAAGCCTAATAAACGAGTTATACTACATTAATAGGCATATAAGGATTATATGTGATCCAACAATTCTGAAATGGAAATTGACCAATCTGAAAATTCTCATATGTTTATACAACATTGATAGGTATTGTGTAAAAAAATTAGGCCGATCAGCCATGAATAAGGCGCCCAATGTAGCGGTCAACGCTTTGCACAAGCAAACTTCCCTAAGGGGAGCGGCACCATGCGCGGACAAACGTTGCGGAATTTTGACATCCGTAAGTAGACCCCCTACCCATGAGAGTGTGGGAGCTGAAAGATCGAAAAAAGTGAATTGCCAAGGACCGGTTAAGAGCATATTTGTTTTATGTTCTATTTAGGGTATTGAGTTGACCGGGTAGATCGAGGTCCAACCGAATGCGGAAATTGTTGAAATTTCTACCACTAACATATATTCATATGCAAACAACATCCAGCGGTTCATTTTAAAAAATTCCATTTCGTCCCCTATTTTGCTCATGGAGGGTAACAAACCTAATAAACTAGTTATACTACATTACAAGACATATAAGGATTATGTGCGATCCAAAAATTTTGAAATCAAAATCGATCAATCGGAAAATTCTTATATGTTTATACAATAGTGATAGGTATTGTGTAAAGAAATTAGGCTGATCCGCCGTGAATAAGGCACCTAACGGAGCGGTCAACGCTTTGCACAAGCAAACTTCCCTAAGGGGCGCGGAACCATGCGCGGACAAACGTTGCGGAATTTTGACATCCATAAGTAGACCCCCTACCCATGAGAGTGTGGGAGCTGAAAGATCGAAAAAAGTGAATTGCCAAGGACCGGTTAAGAGCATATTTGTTTTATGTTCTATTTAGGGTATTGAGTTGACCGGGTAGATCGAGGTCCAAACGAAGGCGGAAATTGTTGAAATTTCTACCATTAACATATATTCATATGCAAATTACATCCAGCGGTGCATTTTAAAAAATTCCATTTCGTCCCTCATTTTGCTCATTAAGAAGTTAACATTACATTGGTAAAATGGTTTCAACTCGACCAATTGATTATTTTTAGTTATGTTGATTACTTGATTTATTTCAAAATTGGTATTACATGAATATATTGTCCAATTTGAAATAATAGCTTTGTAATTATTACAGTTAATTAGTTAACAGTAATTATTGGTAAATATTAAAATACCCATAAGATTATATTAAAACGGCGGCATTTTTGCCGAATTAACGGTTAATTCTTAAAAAAAAATTATTTTTTTCTTCTCAAAATATGGCTCAATTTAAAAGACTCATTTCCTAATATGGCAGATTGAAATAATTTTCTACACTTCCATAGTTTTATACATATAACACATGTAATAGAAAATAACAAAAATAAAATATAAATTTTAGGGCCGGGCTTTTAGGGCCGGGCCGGGCCTAGCCCTTACGGGCTCAATCGGGCAGGGCCGTAGGGTAGGGCCGGGCTTTATTTGTGTGACCCATACCCTACCCTAAATAAAAAAGGGTCGGGCCGGCCCGCCCTAATGGAAGGGCCGGGCCGGGCGGGCTTAGGGCCCAAGGGCCATATGATGAGGCCTATTGATACCTAAAAAGCTACATGTTCTCTTTTTATTATAATTTTATTTGCATTTAATTAGAAAGGGAAAATATCACAAATGGTGTATGAACTTTAAGTCATTCTACATTTTGGTGTACCAACTTTCAAAACTATCAGAATGGTGTATCAAGTTTGCTCCAATCTTTCATTTTGGTGTACGCCGTTAAATTTTCCGTTATCTTTACAAAAAAAAAAAAAAACTGACAAAGCTAAAGGAAAGATAAAGGAATTTTTTTTTTTTTGCAAAGATAACGGAAAATTTAACGGCGTACACTAAAATGAAAGATTGGAGCAAACTTGATACACCATTCTGATAGTTTTGAAAGTTGGTACACCAAAATGTAGAATGGCCTAAAGTTCATACACCATTTATGAAGATATCCCAATTAGAAATGCATATATGGTTCCTGACCTGTTTTCTTCATGTATTTCTGACACTAATAGGTATCCATGTTCAAGAAGAATTACGATCATGTACCAAAAGATACATACTTTGGAATGTACAAAGAATCAACCCGTGGCAACCCAAACTACTTTCTGACATATGGAAATGAGAAATCAGCTGCTCAAATCCAAGATCATTTCCGTCCTAATGGTGCACACAGATGGCACAATTATATGAAAACCCCAAAGTACAGTAATTTTGTATTGAAAAGAGCACTTCTTTTTTATTTTATTGATTATAGTAATCATTTTTCTCGCAATTCCTTTTAGTGAGATCAAACTGGAAGAGGCTGCTGTTCTACACTACATATATGCCAAATTTTCGGACTTAACGTCAAGACATGATCGGTGTGGCTGCAAGCCTACAAGAGGATATGTCAAAAGATGCTTCATGTTGGAATTTGATAGAGCTGTGAGTTCAATGCGTTCTTTAAGTCCTTTGTTTATCTCTTTAGCTTTTACAGCCTTATCGTGTACATAAAATGGTCAATTAAGCTTGTGATCTTCTAGATGAAATCAACTAAGGTGTTCTTCAAAGGCCTATATATAGAGAGAGGTAGAAATGACTAGAAATACTGATACAATTATTATACCTCAAGCCTATGGTAAAGTTTGTGTAACAAAGAATGAGATGCTGCTGCAATACATATTAAGATTAATGATAATCTAAGAAGTTTAAAAATGTTTTACTTCTCGTAAGTGGTCAATTAGTATCGAAAGCAGTCAGTGGGGGTTTCAGTGGTGACTATTGTGCATAGTTATCGACAAATATAAAATTCTTGAAAATTTGAATATATGCTTATTGGTACAGCTATTATTTTCCACATTAAAAGAAGAATATGGTTCATCAATTACATCTCTGTTCTCTGATCCTGTTCTAGGTATCATGAACCATTGCTTGCCATAATATGCTTTTGTTTAATTAGGTTGTGATTGCAGATGCATCACACGTCTATATGACTGGAGTCTAGAGGTAATTATTTACATGTTAGATGTATTTTCCTTTCTTTTTGATTATTGAGTTATATTGAAATTAATCTGTTGATTTTGTAACTACTGAAAATGCTATTTTGAAAGTGGAAAAAAGGATATCAAATTAAATTTCTAAGTAGGTGTCGGTTTAATAACCTTGATGTTTGTATTTCTTTTCATAATAGGATCGATGACTTAAGAAGGAACTGGTTTGGTTGTTGTCGGTTGGTCTGGCCTGTTGCTTTTTCTTTGTATGGGGTAGGTTCAGCAGGTCAAAGACATATACAAGCTGGGTTTTATGGGTCTGGTTCTAGCAGAGCTTGTGTTGATAGAAGAGTACTGGTAAATTTTCAGATTAGACTGGTGGGGATTGGTGGAGGGTTGTTACTTGAGACAAGAAAACCAATCATACCAGTTGCGGGGTCTAGTCAAATGCAGTGCTTCTGTAATGTGTGCTTATGCTTTGGTTAGTTTGTTACTGCATTTACTCATTTTCTGTTTCATCTCTTTTTAAAAATGCGTTTTACTTCTTAAGTAGGATTGTTGATTGGCTTCAAAATCTCCTGGAATTAGTCATACCTTTTACAAATTGTACTCTGCTCATGACCGGTGCAACTTTAGTTGTATTGCAATACACATGCTACATATGGACTAGCTTTGCCTTGATTTTGTATTACATTTTTTTCTCTTGATTTTGCTACTCTTTTTGCAGAATGCCAGATGTGCTACAGCACTACAAACCAAATCTGTTACACACCAGGCTCCAACAATCACATGTCTTCCTCGTAAGGCGAATACTTAATTTTTTTTTTTTTAAACATGAGCAAATACTTGTTGTCAATTGCATATCTGGTGGCATTGAAAAAGCTGGTGTTCTAAACGTTAGAGAACAGAATGTATTTCTTGTCTTCTTTGTTCAGTAGTTGATAGTCCTTTCATAATTGATTAGAATATCACCGCCAAGCTTTTCTCTTCAGGCTTTTCTATGGCGGCACCTCTTCAAAGTTCAAGACTTATCATTTTTTTTTGTCATGTTCATACATTAAGTAAATCTCCATGTGTGGTCTGCAGTACCATCACCACAATACAAACAAAAGCTCTTATATTTGAATCTTTGATCATATTATTTAGCAAAACAAAAGCTTATGTTCCTTGTCCTTTCATTGTTCTCACCCTCCTCTTTATTGTGAAACCAAATTTGTTGCATGAATGAATGCCTCAGGGACTTAAAAATTTCAATAAAGCTGTCAGGGAACTTATCACTTGCCTTAGAGTAGATTGATAGCGACAACTATCTTCTTTATTTGAGCTAAAAGATCAACTTCTTATGTAAATTAACTTCTGTATTTGATATATTACATTTTTATAATAGTTGAACTTAGTATCAATGTTGAACTAGAGCTTTTGTTTTGCTTTAACATGTCATAAATCTACTCTAATATTCCGCTTGTTTTCTGTTAATTGTTAATGTGTCTACATAATCATTGTACTAGTTACGTAAAGGATAAAATTGATTCTGGCTATATGCTTTTTGATCATTGAGATAACTTGACGAACATGTACTAGAAGACACTTTCTCATTGAGTTCTGTGCAGGACCAAAAGAATTGGTATATTCAGTGACAGGGAAACAGGGCCTGCTATGAATTTCTGTAGAAACAAAGGCTATTTCCTACCACACTAGTGCTATCCTCTGAATTTCTGTAGGCAGTCAAGTTGAAGTTTGATTTCACAATTCTAGACTGGCCAAATGTCTTTTTCATAGTGTTACAAGGAAATGCTTTTCTAATTCCATTAGAATGCTTAGATTAGAATGCTTTTCTTCTTTTAGTTTTGGCTTGGATGATTGGGAAATGCACTTTTTTTGCATTTGAAGTTATTGGATGGTTTGTAATGTTCACATTTGATAAATTACTGTTAATTTGGTAAATAGACCGATTTAATGCACAGTTTAATTGAGGAATGGATGTTCAAATGATCAGACAACATAATAAATATAATGATGACTCAATGTTGTCTGAATGGCCAAAAATGGGTCAGCCACACATTGCTTCATTCATATCACACATCGGCCTATAACAAATCAGTGTCTTCTAATTTATATTCGGACAACGAAAGTAACTGAACTCCGTTGTCTCAAAAGTAAATCATACAACAGATATAGTCTAAGAACTGAAGTTTGAAGATCAATCAGACAACGCACAAAATAAAAGTATGTTGTCTGATATGCTTAACATACAACAGCTTGAAACCAAGCACTGTTGTCTGAAGGCAGCGCTTCAACTGCTGAGCATGGCATCTGCCGAGCCATATGTCGAGCCATCACACAACAGTTATAACACATACCCGTTGCCTGTCTGTTTCTCAGACAACTGTGTTCCACCGTTGTCTGAATTTTCAACAGACAACGGCTCGCTCTACAACGGTGGCACTCCAAATCACACAACAGTTTTTGTCTGTCGTCTAATAAGTTTTTTGGCATAGTGTAATCTCAGCCGTTGAAGGGCATTAAAACAGATCCAAGGGCTGTCATGTTATCCCTCAAATTGGACAAAAAAAGGGATCCCTTAGTGGAAGGGCCATGATATACATATATATATATATATATAGGAAAATTCTACAATGTGTTAACGTATGACATGCATACAATTGTCTTAAAAGTGGTAAAATGAGTCCTTAAAGTAGTAACATGAGTCATTAAAGTGATAAATTTTCTTAGTTACCACATGAGTCCTTAAAATAGTAA
This sequence comes from Rosa chinensis, assembly GCF_002994745.2. Lineage (NCBI taxonomy): Eukaryota > Viridiplantae > Streptophyta > Magnoliopsida > Rosales > Rosaceae > Rosa > Rosa chinensis. The sequence goes on along the minus strand of NC_037094.1, from coordinate 10,075,150 downwards.
TATTAGTCCTCAAAGTGGTAACATGAGTCCTTAAAGTGGCAAATTTTCTTAGTTTACCATATGAGTTCTCAAAATAGTAATATTAGTCCTCAAAGTGGTAACATGAGTCCTTAAAGGGTTAAAAATAGTTGATGTATGAGAAATGTTAACATACCATAGCTTTACCCATATATATATATATATATATATATATATATATATATATATAGACACACACACATACACACACACACATACACGTATACACATATATTCTTGTCTAAGATGGGCTTAGCTCTTCACTCTCGAACCCATAGTTCATACTGTTGGAGTGAGTCACTCCTTAATTGTATCCCTTGATTGTAGCAATTGTTATGTAATTAGGATTGTGCAATTATTTAGAATGTTATGTAGTTAAGGGGGAGTATATTACGATATAATTAGGTAATCACTTTCCTATTAGGTTTCTAAAATACTTTGTATATATACTCTATTTTTGGAGAAATCAATATACATCAGAAATTCCCAAACTTTTTCTTTGCCTTTGTTCTGTTTGACTTGGTATCAGAGCAGAGATCCGTCTGGACTCTGTTCGTTTGTTTCCACTGCAAATTTGTCTTTGTACTCTTTAAAAGTTTGTCCTTTATCTTCATCCTCTGTTCATTTTGCACTAAAACCCTAAAGTTTGCAATACCTTGCCGTCAGCCTCTCCTTCCTTAGCCGTGTCAAATTTTGTGATTTGTATTGCTACTTGAAGAAGAAGAATGGCATATTTTTCCCTTAGTTCGTTGTTCAACAGTCAGGTGACTTGCAACGTTGTAAAACTATTGGACACTACAAGAGTCAATGCCCCAAGTTGCTAAGACTCAACTCCAATAACTCTGGTTGGAAAAGAAGTAACAATGGTCAGAAAAGCAAGGTGACAATCCAATTGGTGCAGGAGCAAGAACCTAATTTCTATGGTGTGGAGGGTCAAGATCAAACTAAGGGTAATATTTCCCTAACCCAGGAGAATCGAGGTAAAATTGGTGTCGCTCTAAATGTTTCTGGCTTTACTAGTAGTAATACATGGATAATTGATTCTGGTGCGTCTGATCATATGACCTATGATAAGTCTTTCTTCGTCATGTTGTCCTCCCCATCCATAACACAGGTCTCTAATGCTAATGGTGAGTCCTTTCCGGTCTTAGGAATTGAGTCAGTCCAGGTTACACCGTCCATTACTCTTTATAATGTCCTCTATATACCCTCTCTTTATCTCATCATCTTTTATCTGTGTCTCAATTAAACACACAAAACAAATGCTCTGTCACCTTTTATCCTATGTATGTCATCTTTCAGGATCTGTGCACTCGGGTAATAATTGGCAAGGGAAATCTGAGGGAGAGACTGGTTCACTTGGATTGCATGTACGGAGGACCGACACAAGCACCATCAAGTCCACAAAGTCCTGTTGCCCTAACATTGAGTTCTGATCGGATAAATAAATTGTGGTTGTGGCATCGCCGTTTGGGCCACCCATCCTTTGGTGTCATGAAGAAGTCCATGCCTTCCCTTTTTTTTTTAGAATAAGTGATTCTAGTCTACATTCTGAAACATGTTCTCTGGCCAAGAGTCATAGGTCTAGTTATCCTTCTAGCTTTCAGTCTAGTACAACTCCTTTTGAATTAATTCATTCCGATTTATGGGGACCTTTCAAAAATTCAACTCTTTCAGGAATGCATTATTTTGTTTTATTCATTGATAACTTCACCAGATTAACTTAGGTTGTTTTGCTTAAGTCAAAAGATGCAGTTTTCTCTGCCTTTACAACATTCCATAATCTTGTTCGTACCCAATATGATGCTCGTATTAAGGTCTTTCAGTCTGAGAATTGGGGGGGGGGGAGTTTGTTAATCATTCATTTCGTGATTATTTTCAATCTCATGGAATTATTCACCTAACCACTTGACCACAAACACCAGAATAGAATGGAGTCTCTGAACGGAAGAATCATTATTTGATAGACATTGGTCGCGCCCTTCTTCTTAGTTCCAATATGCCTAAATACCTTTGGGGAGAGGCAGTGTTGTGTGCCTCCCATCTCATTAATCATCTCCCATCTTCCTCTCTTCAAGGTCATATTCCATTTGAGGTATTGTCTGTTTATGTCTCTATCCCATCTCTTAATACCCTTCCTGCTCGTGTCTTTGGTTGTGTAGCCTATGTCCATCTTTATAAGAATCAACATTCCAAGTTAGATGCAAGGCTCTCAAGTGTGTCTTCGTAGGGTATGGGACTCATCAGAAAGGATACAAGTGTTATCATCCTCCCTCTTAACTATTTTATGTCACTATGGATGTGACAATCAGTGAGGATACATGCTATTTCCCACCATTTATGACTCATAGTCAGGGGGAGCAGGGTGGTTTTTATGAAGGACAGTACCAAACAGGGCCAACGACCTCTGTACTCAGTGACAATGAGCCCAACCTTCCCACCACAACCACCCTCCCCTTTCCAGCCTTCGATCTCAGCAAAAATGCAACTGCTGAATAGGGCATTGTGGGTTCCGAATTAGATAATGCAATTGCCGAACAGAGCATTATAAATTCTGAAATAGAAAATGCAATTGCCGAACAGAGCATTGTGAATTCCGAAACAGAAAATGAAACTGCCGAACAGAGAATTATGAATTCCGAGACAGAAAAAACAATTGCTGAATCATCTACCCTTCAAGACGAAGCCCCTAATCATTCAGTCTCTCTCTCTCTATCTCTCTCTCTCTCTCCATCAGCGGTCTCCCCTATTCAATCTTCATATGAGGTACGTAGTAGTTTCCTTTGTCCTATAACCCACCTTTGTCTAATAGTGTTACTCCTTTAATTGATTCTACACATGTTCAAACACGAGTCTTACCAGAACGGTCTAATCGTGGTCAGACTCTCAAGAAATATGAACCAAGTTTGTGTGCTAAGACCAAATACCCTATAGCTAATTATGTGTCTACTCATAGGTTGTCTAAACCATATGTAGCCTTTGTGAATCAATTATCTTTTGTGTCACTTCCTAGTAAAGTGCAGGATGCAATGAAGGATGAGAAGTGGGCAAAAGCAATGGCCGTGGAGATGGATGCACTTGAGAAGAATCAAACGTGGGAGTTAGTGTCACTACCTCCTGGAAAGAAAACAGTTGGGTGCAGGTGGGTGTATACAGTGAAGCACAATTTTGATGGTTTAGTAGACAGATATAAGGCAAGGCTAGTAGCAAAGGGTTACACCCAGAAGTATGGCGTGGACTATGATGAAACTTTTGCCCCAGTTGCAAAAATCAATACAATTCGGGTACTTTTGTCTCTAGCAGCTAATCTTGATTGGCCTCTTCAATAGTTTGATGTTAAGAATGCCTTCTTACATGGTGATTTGAATGAAGAAGTCTACATGGACTTGCCTCCGGGGTATGGTACTTCCACTGGGACCAGGGTGGTATGTCGTCTAAGGAAGTCTCTATATGGCCTCAAACAGTCCCCAAGAGCTTGGTTTGGTCGGTTCACAACTTTTATGAAACGGATTGGATACAGGCAGAGTAACTCTTATCATACTCTATTCCTTAAGTATCAGAAAGGTAAAGTCATGGCTCTAATTATTTATGTGGATGACATGGTAGTGACAGGTAATGATCTTGAGGAGATAAGGAAGTTCGAAAGAGAGTTGTCTGCAGAGTTTTAGATGAAAGACTTGGGGAGTTTAAAATATTTCTTGGGGATTGAAGTTGCTCGAGGAAAAGATTGTATTACGTTGAGCTAGAGAAAGTATGTTCTTGATCTGTTAGCAGAAACAAGTATGCTCGATTGCACACCAGCTGATACACCTATGGAGCAGAACCATCGGTTAGCTGAGTATCCGGATCAGGTACCCACAAACAAGGCCAGTTATCAAAGGTTAGTTGGGAGATTAATTTATTTATCGCACACTAAATCAGATTTAGCTTATGCGGTTAGTGTTGTGAGTCAGTTTATGCATAATCCTAGTGAGGCTCATATGGAACCTGTGATTAGAATTTTGAGGTATTTGAAGTCTGCCCCAGGCAAGGGGCTGGTGTTCTCTAAGATAGGCATTTGGACGTCACTACTAAAAAAAACTTCAATTGCGATGGCAGTTTGCGACTGCAAATACTAATTTTACCGTAGCAAATACTTTTTGTGACGGCAAATTGAGCATTTGTGACGGAAATGTTAGCGTTGTAATAGGTGGCGTCACAAGATCCAATTGCGACGGAAACTGTTACCGTCGCAAAGGCTAATTTAGTTGCGACGGGTACTTTGCCGTCACAAAAAGATATTTCATTTGAAAAAAAAAAAAATCTGGTGTGAATTGCACACATAAAAAAAAAAAAATTTGCACACCAAAGCTAGTTCCACGTTCTACAAATAGTATCAATTGAAAAATATCAAAATACAATATCCATCAGTTTTACACCAACCAACAATCACAATTCAAAGACCTGAAATTGTATTCGAATATGTATTTGCAAGCAAATATACAAAATTAAACAAATATGTAATGGTAGACAATGCAAAAACTACTCAGCATGTGAATACTCCCACGCCTTCTGCCAGGTTTGGACCTAAAACTGAGATAACACGAGGGATACAGTGAGGAGCATAACTAAATCAGCTAATATAGTCAATGATGTATAAGAGTAGCTTATAATAGAGCTTGCATAATATTGCATGAAAGTGAAACAAAAAGTAAGCACCATACCCCACCTGAAGAGAAATTGCAATGTGGAAAGCATCTCTTGCTACACATCTAGTTTCTTCACATCGTTGTAAACAAGCCCTACAATTCCAAGTGAAATGTGACACTGTCAATTCCAGAATTTCAGTTGGTCTAGCTCTGGTATCCAATTTCCCTAAATCCACATGACAGGTTACAAGTGTATGCAAAATAAGGCATACTTCTTCATTGTGCAACATGGACGAAAACTTTGATTCCGCTAAATAAATAACAAGACTCATACTCAAGGAACCTTGTACAAGTCAGTACTAAACCAATAATTACATATTAATATCAAAGGATGAGGAGGTACTTATCAAACATCAATTTTAAGTGACTTCAATGGATAGGAATTGCAAGAAGGCGTTGAAAGAGAAAAAGAAAGAAGAAGGAGGAGGAGGAGGAGGAGGAGGAGGAATTAGTAACACCGAGGAAGCCTCTATTTTAATGGTTCAAAATAGGGCTGAAAGTTAAGAGTTAATTGCTTGTGAAGAATTGTTGACATCACACAATTTACTTTTTAGATTGAGCTCTTATTAGCGAGCCAGCTGAGACATACTTATCACACACAAGTAATAACCAACAATGCTCCACGTCTCCTTGCTATAGTTATGAATGACCAGACTCAATCTATATTTCCAACCAGTAAGCACAGAACTGAAAAATAAATGCCTCCTTGCTAAGATAGTCCTTAAGCTGAAACTTCCAGTCACTTGAAAAATAAATGACTAATCTAGGCTAAGAAAGCCTCAGTAGGGTACAGAACAATAGCCACATTGCACAGGACATTACAATGCCCAGTCTTTAAAGCAAACTGATGATAACATGAAAATTTCAAAACGATATACAGTGGCAAAACTGATAATAGAAGCTACAAAGAAAGCAACCCAGTATTGCCTATATTTTTTCCCCTACAAAACTACCCATAGATAAACAACAAAATAGTGAAAGTTATAACCTTTGGAACAATAAAAGTTATAAATGTTCATGGTATGCTACTATTGTATAAATTTCACAACAAGTAAAAGCAAAAATCCACAATATCATAAAAAGCAAGAATCCACATTATCATAAAACCAAGAATCACTAACATGGTCTCCAGAACCCTAATAAGAGACGGTACCTACAACTGACTGTAATAGAAATTATCAAACAAGATACAGTATATGAACATCAGCACACCTATTTGCCCAATTGTAGAAATAATAATAAAAAATTAGTAAATGGGTACCTAAATTTAAAGCAAAACACATTGGAATCTTCAATTTCACGCCCCAAAAAGACTAGCAGAGTAGCTATGAACACGAAAGTTCAAAATTTAACAAAGTACATATAAGTAAGGTAATCTTGGAAATCCTAATTTGCATATTGATGTGGAAAAACTATGAGGAATCGAGATGGTTACCTTGTAGAATTGAAATTGAGATTTGGATCCTCAGTGCCTAATTCGAATTGGGGGTGTTAGGGGAATTGGGCTCTCACCTTTGAATTTTGGAAATGGCTTACGCATGCATTGGAAGCCACATCAAAAGCTGAGAGGGATGATGTTATGATTCTATCCTTTTACATGGGCCATCATTGTTATTTGGGCCTATTTGGGCTTCCCTCACATGAGTGCACTACTTCTAGAGTTTCTCTGCTTAAATAGCTAACAGGAATTGTAACGTGGGATCGAATTATTTGAATCAGTTTTATTTGCTTAGTTTCTTTTCCTCTTGTTTTCCTTCTTTTCTCTTTCGCAACCATGTCGATCCATGGCTACGATCCCGGGGATCGTAACAACTGGTATCAGAGCCCGCAACTGGGCCTGTTTCCGGTGAGCCAGGCGGTGCACGGCGGTGGGATCTCCGGCACTTGTTACAACACGCATTCGTCTCACCCTTACGGTAGCCCTAACTACCCACCACCTCCTTCCCAATTCCCATTGCAGCCAAGCTACCCACCTCCTCCTCAGTTTCGATTCCAACCGAGTTACTCACCACCACCACCACCACCTTCCCAAACAATCATTAATGGGTATGTTTTCCCGTATCAATTTCCATGTGTTCCTCAAACTCACTCACAGTTCTTCCCACCTCCATACTTGCAACCGATTCATCCTATTGCTCCGCAGCCACTCATCACAACTCCTCAAAGCCCATCAATCCCTACTTACCCCTCACCTCATCCTACCCCAAATATCTGGATTCATCCTTCAATTCCAACCTTTCAGTCACCCGCAGCCCCCATTTTTGTGCCCCAAACCCACAACAATGAAGATACAATAAACCCATCTTCTCCACCGCCAATTTCTGATGTTTCCGTGCAAAAGGAGGTCCTCCGCTCAGAGGCCGCTTTGTCCTCCCTCATCGACAAGCTCGAGATGCTTTGCCAGCCTCCCTCCTTCATCGGCACCGAGGAGGTCGGCCTTGCCTCACTGGGTCGGAATCCCGACGAGGAATGCAGACGCGATGACGTCGTCGTCCCCAAAGGCACCGCTAACGGCGTCAACCTCGCCAGCAATCCCGAGCATTACCCCAAATTCGTCAGCCTCAACACTGTTCCATCTAATCTGAACCTCCCCAGCCATGATAGCACCGATTTAGCAATCGACGCCGTTTCAGCTCAGCGGAACAACAACCTTCCATCCTTTTGCTGGGTAAGTGATACTAGCACTAGAGTCTGTAATCAGTTCAATTTTCTGAATGATGATTGTTGTGGTATGGGTTTTGTGTTTGGTGCTAATGGTATTGATGAGAAATTGGAGAAGAAGCTAGAGCACTTACCGTCCATGGTTGCTGGCGTTTGGAGTGAAGAGTGCCCTCTGCAGCTCGAGGCAACTACTCAGTTTAGGAAGTTGCTATCAATTGAGCACAGCCCTCCAATTGAGGAAGTTATTCAATTTGGTGTTGTTCCTCGCTTTGTAGAGTTTCTAATGAAGGAGAACTTTCATCAACTTCAGTTCGAGGCAGCTTGGGCTCTCACAAACATTGCGTGTGGGACTTCCGAGAACACAAAGGTGGTTATTGAACATGGTGCTATTCCTATCCTTGTCAAATTATTGAGTTTTCCAAGTGATGATGTTCGTGAGCAGGTTGTTTGGGTGTTGGGAAATGTTGCTGGTGATTCTCCAAAATGCCGGGATCTGGTACTTGGCAGTGGAGCTCTGATTCCATTATTATCGCAGTTGAATGAGCATGCAAAGCTCTCTATGTTGAGAAATGCTACTTGGACATTGTCAAACTTTTGCAGGGGCAAGCCACAGCCTCCTTTTGATGAGGTTAAGCCAGCACTTCCAGCTCTAGCTCGTTTGATTCACTCAAATGATGAAGAAGTCTTGACTGATGAGTGTTGGGCTCTTTCATACCTTTCTGATGGTACTAATGACAAAATTCAAGCTGTTATTGAGTCTGGAGTATGCCCCAGGCTTGTTGAACTTCTGCTTCATCCATCTCCATCCATTGCAGATTTTATAATCACAAGACCAGATGAAAAACATGACCGGTTTGGTTGAATCCTATGGTAAGAATGCTAAACTAAGGGAACTAATAAACCTTGTCTTGGTGGCTGGTTACAATGATGGGAAGAAGTCAAAAGGTAGAGAAGAGATTGCTGAGATTGAAAAGATGCATGCTCTCATTAAAGAGTACAAATTGAATGATCAATTTCGATGGATATCTTCCCAAACTAACCGAGCACGTCATGGTGAGCTATATCGTTACATTAAAGATACTGGAGGTGTTTTTGTTCAGCCTACACTTTATGCAGCTTTTGGACTCACAGTTGGGGAGGCCATGACTTGTGGCCTTCAAACATTTGCGACAATCACTTTGGAGTTGGAAATGCAGTGGGATGGAAATCCAAGTATAATACTTGCCATTAATACTTTACTTGGTGTATCACTACCTGTGCAGGTGAAAGACATTGGATTCACTGGGGTATTCAGGCTTATATTTAAGCCTCTGGTTGACCAGTACCCATGCTTTGGAGCTGTTAGCTTTTCCTTGAGAGAAAAGAAAAATTTGGATTTTAAGCTGAAAGTTGTGGGTGGTGACATATCTGCAATACCTGGACTCCAAGATCAACTTGAGGGGACTATAAGCGATTCCATTGAAGATTCGATTACATGGCCTGTTCGAAAAGTTATCACCATTTTGCTGGGGGATTACAGTGATCTGGAGTTAAAGACAGTTGGCATACTAGAGGTGAAGCTTGTGATCTGGAGTTATTACCATTTGGAGCTGCTATATGTTTCATATAGCATGGACAATGGCTTTGTCAACCCGTTTACTCCCAACTTCTCGATGAACGCTTTGGAAAAAATACTTAAAAGTGGGGCAAATGGAATAGATGCTACCGAAAATGAAAAGGAAGCCTCACAGAAGAAAAAGGAGGTTATAATTAGAGGTTTCCTTTCAATAACTGTAATATCTGCCAAAGACTTGCCACCTGTTGATCTGATGGGGAAAGCTGATCTTTATGTGGTTATCACCTTGAAGAAATCAGAAACGAGAAACAAAACTAGGGTTGTTAACGAGAGCTTGAATCCTGTTTGGAATCAAACTTTTGACTTTGTTGTTGAGGATGGATTGCATGACATGCTCATTCTTGAAGTCTATGACCATGATACTTTTGGGAAGGATTATATGGGAAGATGCATCTCGGCTCCAGATCAGTTTGTGAAAGCACTTTGTTCAACTGCAAATAGTAAAGCTATGATGGAGTTGTATGTGGGGTTGTATACAAATATTGGATTCCATGATTTTGCAGTAAATTCTCAGAGTCCAACACTTGGATTTGAGTTGCTGTTTGCAAAGATGAAGTTAATAAAAGTATTATGCAAGAACATGCTTTGCAAGATTTTTACCCAAGTGGATCCTAAGGACATCATTGCTTTGGGAGCTACCAGTGAAGGCCACATGCTACCCGACAGGGTCATTGATTTTTCCTCTCAGTTCAATCAAGGTAATTCATGCACACCTTTGAGTAATTATGGTCATGGGACATGCTTGTGGGTGGAAGCATTAGTTCTTATAGCCCGTGAAAGAAAGCTCGGTGCTAAAAATCCTAGGAGCTTTATGGAGATGCTATTTGATAAGATAATGGGACTTTTCTTAAGAGTACTTGTTTGTAGAAGTACTACTGTCCATAAGGAAGTCATGCTTGCCATTGGGGCCCTTGCACATGCAACTGGCCCAGAATTTGCAAAATACATGCCAGAGTTTTACAAGTATCTGAAAATGGTTCTTAAACTCTTTGAGAAGTACCAAATCGGTGCTGTCACAGTTGGCATTGCAGGGAATATTGTTAGGGCATTGGAAGATAAGATTTTGCCTTATTGTGATGGAATAATGATCCAACTGCTCAAGGCTTACTCACCAAGCTCAAGTAAGTATTCATCCTCACTAGGAAACTTCTTAACTTCCACCATTGAGTTGCTTAGCAAAATTGTATTTGAAGAATGTGAACGGGTAACTGTTAAGTCTGTCAATAATTACTGTGATGACAAGCCTAGAGAAGGGGCTCAGTTTACTAGGGGTAACAAAGAGATTAAGTCTGTCATATTGGAGTCTCTTAAGAGCTGTTCTCAATTTCAAAAGATTGCTGTAGTTGTGAATGTGGATACAGTAAAGCTATTTGATCACTTGGAGGACAAAGCTTATGTGCTCTGTGCCACACAGATAACCAACCTTGAAGAGAAAGTTGACTTGTTCCCGTACTTTCTTCATTGGGGTATCACGTTGACCATCTTCTACTTTGAGTGTCGGGATAAAATGTTCTTGTTGTTGGTAATATCTGCAGTTCTGGATCCTCACAGGCCAAAGATACCAGAAGTGACTTGGATGATGAAGCAAGGACAAGTTTTCAAAGACATTTCAGGCTTGAGGTCAAGCCTGTTCTTTGAGCGGGTGGAAATGTTATGATTCTATCCTTTTACATGGGCCATCATTGTTATTTGGGCCTATTTGGGCTTCCCTCACATGAGTGCACTACTTCTAGAGTTTCTCTGCTTAAATAGCTAACAGGAATTGTAACGTGGGATCGAATTATTTGAATCAGTTTTATTTGCTTAGTTTCTTTTCCTCTTGTTTTCCTTCTTTTCTCTTTCGCAACCATGTCGATCCATGGCTACGATCCCGGGGATCGTAACAGATGAATTACAGCCTTTACCTTATCCAGATCGAGAATGCCAGGGTCCTGAAACCAACGTCCCTCGCCATCAACTAGTTTAGCTTTTTTGAGGAGGAGACGACCATCAACATAATCCAATCTCGTTGTCTGCTCATCTTTTGGAATATAGCTCCTAAAACAACAGCCTAACCCACTATAATACGATCTAAAGAATTGAGAACCCAATCGATTGAGAAATTTGACCTTGTTCTTGCGAAGCAAAGAATGATATGGATTCCATCGTTTAGGCGACTAGAAATCGAAGTATTTTGGGATCTGGGTGAGGAATGGGGATGAAGAGATAGGGTTTGAGGAAGACAATGAGGCCGACCCTCTTTTTTTTCTTTTTCCTTTTCTTTTATCCAGCAGTTGTTGGCTTATTCTTTCTCATTTAGCGTGTTTGCTGCGACAGATTGACTATGCTGTAGCAATTGATGTAAAATTATGTGACGGTAAAATTGAAACCGTAGTAAAAGTTTGTAAATTTACGACGGAAAGTATACAGTAGTATATGTCGTTGCAAAAGCTGATTTTTCGTGCAAATTTTCGAAGCAATTGAAGTTTTTTTTAGTAGTGCGTTTTGGGGTATACAGACGCAAATTGGGCAGGTTGTATAACTGACAGGAGATCCACCTCTGGTTACTTTACGTTTTTTGGTGGGAATTTGGTTACTTGGAAGAGTAAGAAGTAGAAAGTGGTGGCCCGCTCTAGTGCTGAAGCAAAATATAGAGGAATGGCCCGTGGAGTTTGTTAGATGTTATGGTTGAGATATTTGTTGAGGGATTTGGGATTTAAACAGAAAAAGGCCATGCCTTATTTTGTGATAACAAAGTTACGGTTGAAATTGCTCATAATCCTATCCAGCATGATAGAACCAAACATGTGGAAGTTGATAGACATTTCATTAAAGAGAAGTTGGATCAGCAGATTTTTTTTCTTTTCCCTTTGTACCTTCTGAGGAGCAGTTGACAGACATTCTCACAAAGGCAATTTCTAGTAGAGCATTATATGATTCACTTGACAAGTTGGGCATACGTAATCTGTATGCTCCAACTTGAGGGGGAGTGTTGGAGTGAGTGACTCCTTAATTGTATCCCTTGATTGTAGCAATTGTTATGTAATTAGGATTGTGTAATTATTTAAAATGTTATGTAGTTAAGGGGGAGTATATTACGATATAATTAGGTAATCACTTTCCTATTAGGTTTCTGCATACTTTGTATATATACTCTATTTATGGAGAAATCAATATACATCCGAAATTCCCAAACTTTTTCTTTGCCTTTGTTCTGTTTGACACATACAACATTAAGCCTCGTTTTCTTGAACTTCAATCATATCTGATAGTTAATTCAAGAGTTCGGTTGGAGTGTTTAAACTTTTCAGTGGTCATGAAGTGCTCGCCAACATGGTTAAGGATTTCACAAATGATAATATGTGTCATTGTTTTGATCGCCTATTTCTCACAAGTTTTGTAATTACTTTTAGCAGTTGCAATAACAAATTGCTCAGTCAGTAATCATATCATAAAGATGTACTGTTACTTCATGCTCATGCTTTCTCTAAGATCAAGTATTTTCAACTTGTATCAGACATATTTTTTTTGTTGATTAATTAGTGGGACAAGCGTGCAAAGATTGCATTAAGAAAATGAAAGAAGCATGAATGTAAAGGTGGAAAAAAAATCATTGAAAGGAAATTGATTAGGACATTCCTGTTGAGTTCCACTACTATTTTTCTTGTTGAACTAAGCATTTTAATTTGACGAAAGGGAAAGAAACTCACTTTAGCGGATAATCTTTATCAAATTATATTGCAGCTGCTGTATGCTGAGAGCTTGCAGGCCAATGCATCAGACCCTGAAGAATTGAGCCTGAAGTGGACCGACTTCCCTAATGATTTTGTTTTTGGAGTCGGCACTTCCGCTGCTCAGGTGCAATTTTGTAACTGTGAAAAGATTCCGGCACGTAGTACGTTATGGTTTCTCGACTTTGTGTGCATGAAATGTAACTATTCATGATTATAATATTGCAGATTGAAGGATCAGCAAAAGAAGCAGGAAAAGGATCAAGTGTTTGGGACAAGATTGTTGAGGTCCGTGGTAAGTATTGGCTGCTAATCATATACTTTTGCGAATAATTTTACTATTGTTGAAGAATGTTGACATTTAGTGTGTCTTGTCAAACTAGGATTAGTTCTATAGTTGTAATAGGAGAGATTTCCTACTCCGAGTTACAATATGAATCCTTATACTCCAAGATTATGTACTTTGTAATCCCTATATATAGGGCTCCTATTATCAATGAATACACACAACTATTCTCTCAATTCTCTTTTCCTTAAACACGTTATCAGCACGAGCCCTAACCCTGAATCAGAAGCCAAAAATCATTCTTTCTTCTTCTCTAAGCTGTGAAACCCTAGAACCCTACCCTAGGATTACCTAGTGCACCTCCCTGCACCGCCACCGGTGCCTACTTGCACACCTACGTAAAACCTGATCAGTCTCGCACTCCTGCATCAACACGCGCGTGCGTTAGCCTCGCTAAGCAAGATCAGGTAACAAGAAAACACAAGTAAGTTTTTATAAAAGTTCCTGCTTCTTTTAATTTTTGTTTTCTTATACTCAGGGACTTCTAAAATCCCTTCTCTTACATCCCACCTTTCTTGTAACGTGAGTTCGATTTACAAAAGTGGAACCGTGGGGAGTTCACGCTAAATTACGAACTAAGAGCGTTCGTAAACCACATACTAAGAGCGTTCGTGAGCATCAAAATTTGACCATACAAACGTCATTGTTTTCAATCCAAATCCAAATTTTAGAAATTATCAACAAAGACAGTGGTTATAACTCTTTCTCACTAGGCTCATCCAATTACTTGTGATGTCTAGGAAAGGTTTGAACTGAGAGAACGGTTTTACAAGTGAGCATAACTCCACCAAAATCTAGCCTTACCTTACCTGGTCACAATCAAATTGGAGTTACCAAAAGGATTGAGTAACTACTACTTGTCTAAGATTGATTATCATTTTTGGATTAAATTTTGATTTAGAAACTTTGACGTAATCATTGACTTTCATTGAAATAAAGTGTCAATTTTGATTCAAACTTTATTCATTGAAGTATGTTTTCCGGAGAGCTAGAATGCCTCGTGGATAGTACTACTACGCACACCATACTTTGAAATAGGCAGTTATTTCTTAAGATGACGCCTACTCAATCTTCAGTGACTACAATGGCAGGTCATCTAAATTGATTTATGGTCGAGGACCAGCTCAATTCTTATTGCCAAATGGCACAATCATTCATGTCACTGAAGCTCTCTACGCTCTTAGGGCCGGAAGAACCCTTTTGAGCTTTAAAGATATAAGAGCCAATGGTTTTTATGTGGAAACACATTATGAGAATGGACAAGAGTTCCTTTGCATCACCTCTAATGACTACGGACATAAACGAGTATTAGAGAAACTTATGTGTCGTTCTAATGGGTTGTATGCAACTACTATTCGAATCATTGAATTAAACCATGTCATGAGAGATGACTTATGGGTTTCCGACACATATAGGCTTTGGCATGATCGTTTGGGACACCCAGGTCATGACATGATGATCCGTCTATTAAAGACTTCACACGGACATCCATTCTTCAGAACGAAGAGAAGAAAGAATCAAAAATCGATTAGAGGAGAAGCATGACACACCCCTACACCTCACGGCACTGCCACCATGCTAGACCGGCCACCAATGGCTGGCGCCGCCTACCCCCTGCGGCCATCACTTGACTTTGACGCCAAGAACCCAATTTACCTCCTCTTTTTACTTCTAAAGTCAATTGTGACTTCATGGCACAACCAAAATCCTCATAGGTTGCTTCTAAAGCCCATCTTTTGTTCTGCAAAGCCTACTTTTTAGGATCGAGACCATTATACGCAAAGAACAATAAGGAAATAATTCCATTCTTACATAGAATCCATAAGGATTTTGTGGATCAATTCAACCAACTTATGGACTGCTTAGATGTTTTATGGTGTTGGTTGATGTGCGGACACACTAGTCTCGTATCACACTATCATCCACTCGTAATGTTTCTTATGATAAACTCCTAGCCCAAATCATATGGCTATGGGTCCACTATCCGGATCATCCCATTCAGTTAATTCGACTTGATAATGCTAGAGAGTTTATATTGAATTGTTTTCGATGACTATTGCATATCATTGGGGATTGATTTTAGACATCATATTTCCATGCATACACCCCAATGGTCTTGCAGAAAAGCCACCATTAAACGACTAAGATGGTAGCCCGGACATTGGTAATGCACACCCATATTTCTGCTTGGGGTTATGCAATATTGCATGCAGCTATGCTAATTTGTCTATGACTCATAGCCACTCAAATTTTATTTGCATTACAGCTAGTGACTGGGTGCGAGTCTAATATCTCGTACTTATGCACATTTGAGTGTGCGGTTTATGTACCAATTGCGCCGCCACGGCGCATCAAAATAGGTCATTGCAACGAATGCATATATATATATATATATATATATATATATATATTTGTGATGAATATAATCTCCAACTATAAGTCCGCTATATAGAACCCTTGACATGCGATCTCTTTTCCGCTAGATTTGCTGACTGTCACTTTGATGAGACAGTCTTCCCGTCGTTAGGGGGAGATAAGAACTTCAACGTTAAACAGGAACAACAGGAATTGTCGTGGTCTGTCCCCACTATGTCTCATCTCGATCCCCTAAAAATGATGAGATCACATATACCTGCTGCAAACATGTCTGCAAGGATTGATGTCCCCACAACAAGACATGGCGCCACCCATAAGAGATGGGCACGGCACCACCACCATGGATGGTGGTATAGTGACGCCACAAGGTGGCAAAATGGCGTCATAGGCCATGGGTTCCGCTAGAGAGCGTAGGAGACCCATAGGTTCGATGGATTCTCGCCTTAGGAAGAGAGCGAGTTTGGCATAACTTGATCCATTGATCATTGATACTCAAAATCCGTCTCATGAGAATATATATTCTGGATTGTAGTTATGTCCAAGAGACATCGTTGAGGGACGCCTCAAATGTTAGAACCAATTCCTGTGAATATAGAGATCTCTACAAACTACACTAGTGTACATGAGGACGTGAGATTATTGAGACCAATGACATCGAACCTTGCTCCATTGAAGAATGCCAACGTAGAGAAAATTGGCCTAAATGGAAAGATGTGATCCAGGTTTAATTGGATTCATTAACGAAGATGAAGGATTTCGAGCCTGAGATGCCAACACCTCCTAACATAAAACTTGTTGACATTAATAGGTCTTCGTTAGATAGTGTGATGAGAAAAAGAAATGGTAATCTCGCCTTATGGCTCAAGGCTTCTCACAAAACGCCTTGGAATCGACTACGAGAAGACATATTATCTCGTAATGGATGTCATTGCACCCCACTACCTTGCCAGTTTGATAGTTTCCGAATAACTGAACATGCAGCTTACAAATGTGGTCACTACGTATCTTTATGGGGATCTAGATACATAATATAATGAAGGTTCTTGTGAACTTCATTTACCCAAGTCAAGTGGCTCTAGACCATAAAGCGAGTTTGCAATAAGGTTGAAACGCTCACTAAAGTGGCTACTTGATTGGGAAAGGATATGATGAACTATGCCCGCGTGTTTCCATGACAAGTTCCGGATTTGCAATTGTCACAGTTTTTGTTGATAAACATAATTGGAATCCTTGAGATTAAGGGAAACCGCTGAACACTTGAAATCCGAGTTTGACAAGTAGGACCCTACAGAGAAAGAGGAATGACAAAATTATGGGATCAGACCCCATACAACAAAGCGCTGCCGTTTACACTGCCGCCGCTTCCAAGGGTGGCCGACCTCACCTACCTCCCTTACATCAAAATGATGGTGAGCAGGGTATCTCTCTGACCCTTGTAAAGATCGCTCCCAAACGGGTTATGTCTTTACTAGGGAAGCACCACGATATCTTGGAGGTCTACAAAATAGACATTTGTTGCTACTTCCTCGAACCATGCTGAGATTATTGCTCTACATGAAGCTGTGCGTGAATGCATATGGCTAAGGTATGTAATTAGACATATTCGAGGAACTTGTGGTTTGAAGTCTACCACGGATGAACCTACGTGCATTTATGAGGATAATGCAGCTTGTATTGAACAAATGATTTAGGTTTCATCAAGGGCGACAACACCAAGCATATATCGCCTAAGTTCTTTTACAATCAGCAACAACAATCACTTCTAAAGATTGAAGTGAATCAAATCCGATCAGAGGATAATGTAGCGGACTTATTCACCAAGTCGTTACCTAAATCCACCTTCAAGAAACATGTGAAGAGCATCAGATTGAGAAAGTTATCCAAACTCCCATGATTGTAGTAATCAGGGGGAGATGTCCACATTAGGGGGAGTTATGATGTCTATATGTTCAATCTCGAAGAGTTAAGGACGTGTTGTATTCTTTTTCTCCTCCTCGAGGTTGTTTTTGTCTCATTGAGTTTTTATTACTCGAGCAAGGTTTTTAACGAGGCAATGATCAAAGCGTCATCACCAAGTTTGAGCGGCACAAGGGGGAGTGTTAAAGAATGTTGACATTTAGTGTGCCTTGTCAAACTAGGATTAGTTCTATAGTTGTAATAGGAGAGATTTCCTAGTTCGAGTTCGAATAGGAATCCTTGTACTCCAAAATTATGTACTTTGTAATCTTTATATATAGGGCTCCTAATATCAATGAATATACATAACTATTCTCCCAATTCTCTCTACAATTATCTTTTCCTTAAACAACTATGGCTTGTTATTTTTCTTTTAATTCAGAGAGGATTATGGACAAATCTAACATGTTTACAAGCATCGATTCATACAAGCGATACAAGGTGAGCAGATGACTATCTAGCGACAGAGGCGGAGGGAGGCAGGGGCCCAGTGACCCCCACTGGGCCCCTGCCCCACTCACATTTTCACCAAAAAGTTTATATATATATATATATATATATATGTTTTAGGGAATCAGAAATTGAGAGAAATTCGCTGTGTATTCTCATTGATAATAGGGGCCCCTTTATATAGAGGATGACAATGCATAGAATCTCAATCATACAAGGAAAGTAATTCTACATTGATTAGGATTCTAGATCCTTCTAATTAAATCCTATTACCACTAGGTCAAGTAACCTAGAGTTTGGACTAAACACAAATTAGGTTTTCCTTGAACACTCCCCCTTGTGTTGCCCAAACGCGGTGCTTCTCTCGTTGCCTCGTTAAAAACCTTGCCGAGTAACAAAAACCCAGTGGGACAAAAATAACCTCAGTCGAAGGGGAAAAAGAGCACAACACACCCTTCACGATTCGAGGTGAACATGTAGACATCTCCCCCTAATGTCTGCGCCTCCCCCTGATGACTACTATCATGGGAGTTCAGATAATTTCCGCAAGTCAATTCTTGCTACATGTTTCTCGAACGTGGATTTGGGCAATGACTTAGTAAACAAGTCTGCCTCACTGTCCTCAGATCTAACCTAGTTCACTTTGATCTCTAGGAGAGTCTGTTGTTGCTGATTATGCTTGGTGTTGTCGCTTTTGATGTAGCCTTGCCTCATTTGTTCAAAACAAGCAGCATTATCCTAAACGCTTGTAGGCTCATCTGTGGTAGACTTCAAACCACAATTGCTTCGAACATGCATAATTATGGATCCAATCCATATACATTCACGAACCACTTCGTGAAGAGCATTGATCTCTGCATTGTTCGAAGATATAGCGACTAGGGTCTGTTCTGTAGACCTCCAAGATATCACGGTCTTTTCCCATGGTGAACACTTAACCGGATTGTGAATGACCTTTGTGTAGGTCAAAGAGGTACCCAACATCAGCAAAACTTTCCAAAACACATGTCGTTTTGGGATGGGGATAATGGACGCAGGCCAGTGTTGGTGGCGCTCCTGGTGTGTGATGGGTCCGAATCCATCATCTCTTTAGAGGGATAGAACAAGCCCATATCACTCATACATCTCAAGTATCGAAAGATATCTTTTACACCAATCCAATGGCATCGCGTTGGTGCAGAGCTATATCTAGCTAACAAGTTCACAACATATGAGATGTCCGGTCTTGTGCATTGGGATAAGTACAATAATTCGCCTATTGTACTAAGTAAGGCACTTCTGCCTCTAGCACATTTTCGTCATCATCCTTTCGACGAATAGGATCCTTTTCAGGATCACGACTACGGACGATCATGGGGTGCTTGAAGGCTTGACCTTGTCAAAATGCCTAAGCATCTATCGACACGATGCTCAAGTTCCAAACTGAGACATAATCGTGTTCTCCCAAAATCCTTCATCTCAAACTCGGATTTCAAGTGTTCAGCGGTTTCCCTTAACTCTTTAAGGGCTTCTAATGAAGATCATGTCCAACATGAACCGCGATAGAATCTGAAACTTGTTATAGAAACGCATGGGCATATCCCTTCCCAATCAAGTAGTCACTTTAGTGAGCATTTCAACCTTATTGTAAACGCGCTCCGTGGTCTAGAACCTCTTGACTTGGGTAAATGAAGTTCGCCATGAACCTTCATGTATATTCTGTATCTAGATCCCCATAGAGATATGTAGTGACCACATTTGTAAGCTGCATGTTCAGTTATTCGGAAACTACCAAACTGACAAGGTAGTGGAGTGCAATGACATCCATTACGAGAGAATATGTCTCATCGTAGTCAATTCCAGGGCGTTTTGTGAGAAGCCTTGCGCCATAAGGCGAGATTACCATATCTTTTTCTCACTACGCTTTCTAACGAAGACCCATTAGTCAACATGTTCTATGTTAGGAGGTGTTGGCATCTCTAGCTCGAAAACCTTCCTCTTCGTTAGAGAATCCATCTTAACCTGGATCGCATCTTTCCATTTAGGCCAAATCTCTCTACGTTGGTATTCATTCATCAACGGAGCGTGGTTCGATATCATCTGACTCAACAAACTCATGCGCAACGAAATACTCAACTACATCATCAATTATGATGGAGTTTCTATCCCACGTCTCATGTACACTAGTGTAAGTTTCATAGAGCTCTATATTCTCAGGAATAGGTTCTGACGTTGAGGCGTCCCCCAACGATAACCATAACCCGAAAGATTCTCATGAGACTGATTTTGAGTCTTGATGATCAAATGATTGGAATGTGCCAAAGTATCCTTCGAACCCATGAGCCTCTCCACTCATCCTAGCTGGGGCCATAGCCTGTAACGCCAGAGTGCCACTCTCTTTGGCGTTGGCGCCATGCCTACCTTCGTGGAGGGTGGCGCTACGTCCTCTCGTAGGAACGTCCTTCCTTGCAGGCATGTTTGCAGCATATTTGTGTGATCTCGTCACTGTAATAGGGAACGAGATGAGACATAGTGGGAACAGACCACGACAATTCCTGTCATTCCTGTTGAACATCTGTGTTCTTATCTCCCCCGAACGACGGGAAGACTGTCTCATCAAAGTGACAACCCGCAAATCTAGCGGGAAAGAGATCGCCTTGCAAGGGCATTAAGTGGCGGACGATTGTTGGAGTTTCAAATCCAACGTAGTTGCCCATTCGTCTGTAAGGACCCATCATAGAGCGCTGTGGCGGCGCAATCGGCACATAAATGGCTCACTCAAATGTGCGTAAGTACAAAATACGTGTACCCAGTCACTAGCTGTAACGCATAGGTACATTGAGTGGCGGTAGGTCGTAGACGAATTAGCATAGCTGCATGCGATATTGCATCACCCCAAGCGGATGTAAGAAGATTGGTGCGCATTACCAATGTTCGGACGACCATCGTAGTCCTTTCCGCGAGACCAATTGGGTGTGTACATGGGAATGTGATGTCCAACATCAAGCCCATTGCAATATGCATCGAAAGTCTTTCGATGTAAACTCTCTAGCATAGTCAAATCCAATTGACTGAATAAGATGATCTGGGGAGTGAGCCCGTTGTCATATGATATGTGCTAGGAGTGTAGCGTAAGCAGCATTTATAGGTGGACAATGGCACAACACGTGACCAGCGTGTTTGCATGTCAACCAATATCATGAAATATTTAAGCGTCCGCAAGTTGGTTGAATCAATCCACAAAATCCCTACGGATTCTTTGTAAGAACAGAATGAGTATTGTTATATCCTTTGCATAGGACGGTCTCAGTCCTAGTTTCCCTAAGGAACGGGCTTTGTAAAACGAGCGAGAGGCCTTAGAAGGAACCATTGAGTATTTTGGTTAGGCCTGAGTGTCTAAAACGCTATTTGAAGCAAGTTGGTGATTGCAGCATCACCTGGGGCGCCATCACCATGATGGACGCCATCCATGGCATCATGGATAGGGACTGCGCCAGCCCTAGGCTGGTGGTGGACTGAGGCGGTGCCCTAGGCAGCTGCGTCGGTCACACTTAGTCCGGAAATCAACTTTTGATTCATGCTTCGTTTCGCTCGAGAGAAATGATGTCCATGTGAAGTCTTTTGTAGACGGGTCATCATATCATGACTAGGATGATCTATCATGTCGTGACAAAGCCAATATGTGTCTAAATCCAAGAGATCTTCTCTTATAACTTTTATTGGATTAATAGCTCGAATAGTGACATAGAGTCCACTAGAGAGACACATAAACTTCTCTAAGATGCGTCTTTGTTCACAATCATTAAAGGTATTGCAAAGGAACTCATTTCCGTTCTCTACATGCATTTTCGCATGGAATTTGTTGGCTATTCATAGGGTACGATTTGCCGTAAGAGCGTAGAGAGTTTCTGTGACAGTTGTAATCAAGGTGCCATTTGGCAAGTGGAACTTGGGCTATTCCATGTCCTTGAATTAATATTGATGGCCCAGCCATCGTAGTCACAAAGTAATATGCTCAGAATCAAATTTGAGCCATAATGAAAAGACTCGAAATTTTATTCATAAGCCAACAAAGTACATCATTGTCTCTTAACCATTAGGAGAATCTAATCCAAAGTATATGGCAATTGCCTATTACATCTCTTGGAAAAATAAAGACTTAAACAGAATTGGCGATCTATTGATCCCAGCCAGATTTGTAGTCTTCAACCCTTCACTCTAGATCATCTTCTTGATCTTCTTGTTCCACATAGTGAGCTTCTCTTGCTTCACAATATGCTTTGTAGGTGGTGACAAGTTCTTCACGAGCTCTACAAATGTGTGCCCAATGTTCAGACACTCCACATCGAGAGTACATACATCTCTTTGCTCGAACTCCATTGATTGAGGCGCTTTGAAAGCGTCATTTAGATAGCTCTTAGTGTTGGTGGAGCCACCAGCATGGCCAGAGGTGTTGCCTCCCTCTCTCTTTCCACGTTTACCTCTTCGGTTCCGTGTTCGCCTATTTTGGCAGTTACCTTCCCAAGTAGGGCGATTATATGGACCAAAATGTCCAGAAGTATCCCTAAGATTAGGGTTTCGCTCTTGGCGCCCTCTCTCAGAGGTGCGACTATAATTAGATTTCGGAATATACTCTATTTCCACGGATCTTGAATTATAGTTCTTTACAAGGATATTGTCATGCTTTTCAGCGACATTCATAGCTCCAATGAGCTCATGAAACCTTGTGATCCGTCTTACATTAACATCAATTCGATAGTTCTTAGCAACCATCAATGCAGCGACGGGGAAGGTAGAGAGAGTCTTCTCAATCAACATCGCATATGTGATCTCTTTACCATAGAATTCCATTACGGATTTAATGCGAAGTGCTTCCGAGTTATAGTCAAGAACTGACTTGAAATCACAGAAGCGGAGGCTATGCCATCTCACTTCTAGGTCAGGAAGCAATGAGTCATGGACGTTGCCAAATCTTTCTTCAAGTGAGACCCACAGCCTTCTGGGGTCTTCTTCATTCATATACTCGTACTGGAGCGAATCATCCATATGACGAGTCATTAGGATGATGGCTTTCGCCTTATTTGCCTCTCAGGCTGCTCTATTTGCTTCCAAAGCTTGAGCTTGCTCAACAGTTATCACGTCCTGGCTAGGCTCGAGAATCATATCCAAGATTCCTACAGCCTTGAGATGCTGGCGGATATCACGAACCCACCTGTGATATCCAGAGCCAGTTGTTCCCAATGGAGCAAAGTTCAATTTGTTCAGGTTACTCATCCTGAAAGAGAACAAGAAATTAGGGTTAGTTTCGGAGCGAAATAGGGTACCACGAAAACATATGAAATTTCTAAGCGTAGTCGCTTCCAAGAAATTAGGAATTTCCGAGCGTAGTCGCTTCCAAGAAATTCGATTCCAAGAGATATTGGATTAGATCGAAACAATAATGTAAGTGGTCGATCATAAATTCTCTACAAACTCTAAGTTTGGAGATCTCAACAAGCTCTAAGCTTAGAGTGAGCACGAACCCCCACAGTTCGGCCTAATTTGGTCTCCCCTATAATGAAGAAAGGGGGGTAGAAGAAGGGAGGTTGCAAGTCCCCGAAAAAGAAGAGAAATTGAATTAAAAAACTCTAAAAAAACGGGAACGTTTAATAAAAAATACCTCGAAATAGGGCGCCGGAAAATTTGACCCGAAAATGTCGCCGGAAAATCGTTGACTTGGAGTTGACTGAGAGTTGACCGGAGGGTTGACCGGGGGAGCTGACGTGAATCAGGCTCTGGGCTAATGTGATTTGGGCATCTGCTTCTTCCTTTTTCTTTTCTTTTTCTGTGTGGGCCGCGTCCCCTTATTATTATTATTATTTTTCTTCTTCTTCTCTCTCTTTTTTCTTTTCCTTCTTCTGCCCAGCACGTGGGCTTCTCCCCCTTTTTTTTTCTTCTTTCTCTTTTTTTTTTTTCAATGTTTTAAAAGGCTAAGGCGTAGCCGGGAGAGCCTCAGCAAGGCGCTCGCCTTGAGGCGTAAGGCGTAAGCCTTACGTATAAACTAGCTGTATTTACTTATAGAACTAGTGTTATATATAAAACATGTATTGTAACCAAAAAAACATTATAAATTGTCATCCTTACATAAACATAGGCCCAACAAACATAACAATTACATGTACATTTACATTACAGAAACTTTGCTAAAGCTAGGACTGTGATACAAATCAGCTAAACCTTCCCGTAGCAATTTCTGCAGATTCAATAATCAATAGTTCAACAACCATGCCATCTTAGCGAGACCGAACGAGGCAATGAATATGAGATAGAGAACTTGAATGCAAATGCAGAACAAAGAAAGAAAAACTCCTAGATTCATGTTCCTGTAAATTATGACCTTCGCCTGGAATTTGAGCAAATATCTTCAAACCCCCAATGCACACAGGGTGGAGAGAGGATTACCCTATAGGTTCTCCAGCAATGAGAGAGATGACACAGTATCAAACCGAAATAAGATCTCAGATTGACATCTTGATACACTGATTTACCATAATATAAATAGAGTCAATGGTGACAAAGGACGAACTTGAATGCAAATGCAGAAAATTCAAGCCATATCTACAAACAACCAGGTATGCCATAACAGATACTACTCAAGCCTCTATTTGTTGAACATGATAGTTACTGTAAGAGGAAGTGTAGAGCAGGTTCATCAAAGCAGTGAGTCAGTGACTATATTCAATTATTCAGTAAGAAATTAAGAATACATAGATGATAGATTGATGTCCAAATTCCAATTCCAATTGCACATAACAAAGAAAAACAAAATCATCCAAAGAAAACAAGGAAAATTGATTGAACCATGATCATACCTTGAACTCCTTTTCTTGAAATCGAAGTATCGAACTGCAACTCTCCAACTCTCTTCAAATCTTGCTCCACTTCTGCAAATAGCCTCCTTTAGAACCAAATTCTTGAGAAAACTTATGGGCTCTTTGAGATTTTATCAACGTTTCAAGTAAGGGATTGGGATTGGGATTGAGAGTGAAGATTCGGGGAGGACTGAGGAGGCAGGAAGAGTGATTTAGGGATCGGCTGGTATACAAAACACAACCTAAATGAATCAAAACTCTAAAAAAAAAAACACCAAAACGACGTCGTTTTGGTTTGTAAAAAAAAAAAAAAACTCTCAGGCGTTCGCCTTTGACGCCTTAAGGCGCGTCTTCTACGCCTTCTGCGCCTTCCTCAGCACCTTGGCCACCTCTGCGCCTCAGCTGCAAAACAGAAGCTTTTTCCAGCACGCTTCACGCCTTTTAAGCCTTAAGGCGCGCCTGACGCGCGCCTTTTAATTCATTGCTTTTTTTTTTTTTCTGGTGGGTTCCTCCTCCTTTCTCTCTCTCTCTCTGTTTTTTTTTCTTTAACAGTAGTGCAGCTGCTTTAGTGTGGGGGAAGCACAAGCGAGACCGGTAACTGGGCTCCTGAGATTGAAGACTACGATATTAGAGATATTAGGGTTTCAAGGTTAGGGCTTCGTGCTGATAACGTGTTTTAGGGAATCAGAAATTGAGAGAAATTCGCTGTGTATTCTCATTGATAATAGGGGCCTCTTTATATAGAGGATTACAATGCATAGAATCTCAATCATACAAGGAAAGTAATTCTACATTGATTAGGATTCTAGATCCTTCTAATTAAATCCTACTACCACTAGGTTAAGTAACCTAGAGTTTGGGCTAAACACAAATTAGGTTTTCCTTGAACAATATAATATATAGTATTAGTATTATATTAATATCAGGTTTTAATATTTTTTTATATTTTTTTTTCACTTTCAGATAGCACTTCACGTGCTCTTCTTTTGTTTTCTTTTGTGGGACTTGGGATTGTTTGAGGAAGAAAACACGTTCGAAATATCATAAATTATTTTTCTTTTCCCAATTTTTTTGACATCAATAATAAAACTGATTACAATTAGTGATTCTTATTTTCTTATTACTTACAGATTTTTCAGTCTAATATGAAAATGATTAAAAATATATATTATATTACATCAATAACATGTGTGTGTGTGTGTGTGTGTGTGTGTGTGTGTGTGTGTGTGTGTGTATCTATATATATCGTCAAGTAACAATTCTCAATCAATTCTTTTGTGAAGAGTATTGTTGTAGTCACTTCTTTTGATTCTTACTACTACTCTATTCTTCATTCAAATATGTTAAGATACTTTAAAAGAAAATAAAATCCTGGTGCAGAAGAGTCGTCAGCTATAAATATCTCATTAGATTCATTCCCCGCAAAAAAAAAAAAACAAAGAAGAATGATAGTAATTTAGAGAAGCCTTGTCCCAAAATTAATGAAAAATATCATTCTGATCCTGGAAATCGTCCTCCAATTTCAACTTATCATCCTAATGTTCAAAATGAAGTATGCAGATATTATCTACAAAAAAGTCCTTGTCAACCTAGAGCTCACGAGTTTCCTGATGATTACTTGATTTCATATATTGAGAAAGGCATTTGTACATACATGTACGTTTGCAAGCATAATTAGCTATAATGGGTAACGCTCATTGTACCGCCAAAGGTACTAATTCCAACTGAAGGAATGACATACAGACACACCGCCAGGCGGGCTACAACCTCGGCGTCGGACCATCTCCATATCACCGTCGACGCGCCGCCACGCGCCACGCCAAGATGGCATCAGAAGCTCCTGAAACTGGGAACTGAAGCATATCAGTCCCACATCGAAAACCAAGACAAGATCAGTCTCTTCCTCACCAATAAAAGGTCCTCTCCTCTCTCCTCATTAATTACGCATTCAATACTTACCTACTGTTACTTTGTCAACATAAATACATGGACTAACTTAGGCATCGGAGAGTTGAAGACCGCCCAGCGCGGTCTCCCTCTGACGCTCATTGTATTTTATTTGACAGGTAACGGGAACTCAATAAACAACACAAGTATCGATCCGCCCATCGGATCAGCGTTAGTTAAGGTCCAGCTACCGCTAGACTTTCACACATTAACATTGGCACCGTCTGTGGGAATTCTTGAACTAAAAATCATCCCACTACAATCACCATGACTAACGGTAGCGGGGGAAACGCTGAAGAGCAGGCGGAGCTCCCCGCCATTTCCCAACCCTCCGACCCCGCGATCGGCGTTAACCGCGCACTATTCACAACCCCGGCCAATCCCGGCGGTGAGGCAAATCCAGGCAGCAGCCGCCCGTCAGGCCAGGATCTCGTCACCATGTACGAGATGGCACTGGCGGATCTTCATAAGGCAAACAGAGAGCGCGAGGAGGAGCGCATGGAGAAGGCTGAAGCCCAAGGACAGATGGCTGCGCTCTTGGCACGTTTCGAGGAACTAAAAAACACTCTGGCGGCCACCAACCTCCCGGCACAAAGCGAGCAGTCACGCAGCACCAGGCGTAGTCGACCCAGCGCTGGCACAATGGCGCCAAGGCCGGTCATACAAATGCATGTACCGCTGAACCCACCTGGGTTGTCGGGAATGGGACCGCCGCCCATACCCCAACTAATGTCAGAGCAGGTGGCGGAATCACTTCCGCACGACAACCGCTTGAATGCCAGGGCGAGGACTGAGGGTGATCCGCCCATGCCTAGGCGCAAGCCAACTCGGCAGGTCAGTCAGGCCGATTCCGCCGGCGATGCAACCGCCCATCTATTGGAAAGGATGCACCAGCTGGAGCAGAGGTTGATCCGGGCGGAGACGGGTGTCCCAACGTCAACTCGAAACCCGCTATTCACTTCCAGACCCGGCCCCTTTTCAGCCGCAATCCTGCAGGCTGTCAGACCGACATATGCAAAAACCCCAAAAATGTCACAGTATGGCGGAATGACCGATCCCTTTGTCCACATGGACACCTTCAAGAAGGTCACCAACAACAAGGGGTTCGACGACGCCACCTTATGCCATCTGTTCAGCGAAACGCTGGACGGCGAGGCAATGAACTGGTTTTTTGAATGTCCGCCAGGATCTGTCGGCTCATTCCATGCACTGTCGCATGCTTTCCTCTCCCGCTTCATCTTACTGTCCGCCGGACATCACAATACAAGTCAGCTTTTCGGCGTTAAACAGGGGGAGGACGAATCACTGAAGGCCTTTGTCACAAGGTGGCGGGCGGCAGCATCTCAATGCCGCGACCTAGACAAGACCATGGCATCGGCGGCCTTCAGGAAAGGACTCCTCAAGGGACCGTTCCTCTATCACCTCAATTACAATCATCCCAATGCAACGTACGACCACGTCATGAGTGAGGCGGTCATTCACGCCCAGGCAGAATTCATCACCTATGGAGAAACCCCACCACCAGCAACGCCAGCAAGGTCAACCCAACCATCTTCCAGCCACCAGGAAACCGCTGACAAGCCCCCCTCATCACCGCCAACTGACAAGAAAAGGGAGTGGCAGCAGGGCCACCACCAAACCAAGCGGCAGAGGGGGCAGCATTATTACAAAGGAAACCGCCCAACTGACGGGGATAACCACAACAAGCAGGCGGAGTCCTCGCAGCGGTACGCAGTTTTCACGGTCCTAACGGCCTCATATGAAGATATCTATAATCAGTGTAAAGATCAGATCCCACCGCCACCCCCCCCAAAGTACCCAAAAACAGGCAAACCCAGGAACACTGGCAAGTGGTGCAAATACCACGCGGACAGCGGCCACAACACAAACAGCTGCAATGCTCTCAAAACGGCCATTGAGACTTTGTACCGTGACGGCAAGCTGGAGCAGTTCAAGGTGCGCCAACCACCGCCAGTGATGGCCAACGTTGAGACCTTGGGCCGCATCAACACCATCGATGGCGGTGCTCCAATCACCAACATGTCTCACAGGGCAAGAAAGCGCTATCAACGCGCCAATCACCCAAAGGAAGTTTGCAACATCCGCTACGAAAGATCCGCCAAATTCCCAAGATCAAGTTGGGAGCCTATTACCTTTTCGGAGGAGGAGGAGCGCGGCGTACATTTACCCCATGACGACCCATTCTTAGTCGATGCCATTCTTGGCAAATTCTCGGTGGGGAGAATCTTGGTGGACAGCGGGTCCGCTGTCAACGTCATCTTCAGCGGTTGCTACGACCATCTCAAGCGGAACAAGAAACTACTCCAGGATCACGAGCCATTGCTCAGCTTCTCCGGTGACGTCACACAACCACTAGGGTCGGATTACATGCGACTAGTTATTGGTACTAGTCCCTGTATGGCGGAGGTGCACACGGAGTTCATTATTGTCGACTGTTTCAGTTCGTACAACGCCATCATTGGTCGACCAGCGCTTAACAAGCTCAAGTGCATCATCGCCGGATACATGCTTCTCATGAAGTTCCCCACGCCCAACGGCACAGGCTGTGTGAGGGGAAGCCAACAGCTGGCACGAGAATGTTATTCAACGACTATGGCACGGTCAACGCGCCGCCATGAAATCCTGACAGTGGGTAATGACCCACCACCACCGAATATCTTTGAGGATCCTAGAGATGAGGAGAAAAAATATGTAAAGAAGGAGCCGGTCAACCCGGACACGTCGCTGAAGGTCGTCTGCATCTCAGACGAGCATCCTGAGAGGACGGTCCGCATTGGCGCCCAACTAAATCCAGAGGTGGAGGCAGAGCTCACTCAATTCCTACGTGATAACGCAGCCATCTTCGCATGGTCCTATGCGGACATGCCAGGCATCTCCACTGAAATAATCACTCATAAGTTGACCATCAAACCTTCCTTCTATCCCATCAAGCAGAAGCGGAGGGCCTTTGATGAGGAAAAATACCGGGCAATCGGACAGGAGGTCGCCAAACTGCGGGACATTGGGTTCATCCGCCAAGTCATCTATCCCCAGTGGATCTCAAATTTGGTAATGGTAAAAAAGCCCAGCGGCAAGTGGCGAATGTGCGTCGACTTCAAAAACCTCAACAAGGCATGCCCAAAGGATTGCTTCCCACTACCCCGCATCGATCAGTTAGTTGATTCGACTGCCGGACATGAACTCCTCAGTATGATGGACGCTTTCTCCGGATATAATCAGATAAAGATGCACCCCAGCGACCAGGAATGCACCACCTTCACCACCGACAAAGGCCTATACTGCTACAATGTTATGCCTTTCGGTCTAAAAAACGCCGGTGCAACTTACTAGCGGTTAATGAATGCCATATTCGCTGAACATCTGGGAAAAATCATCGAAGTTTATATGGACGACATGCTAGTTAAGAGCGTCAAGGCCAGTGGACATGTGGCAAACCTCAGGATCATAATAACCATCCTCCTAGCCTATGGTATGCGCCTCAACCCAGAAAAATGTTTCTTTGCAGTCACCGCCAGCAAATTTCTCGGTTACATCGTCAGTGAGCGAGGTATCGAGGCTAACCCGGACAAGATACAGGCCATCCTTAACCTGGCAAACCCCAAGTACAAGGTGGACGTCCAGTGCCTCCAGGGCAAATTGACCGCCCTTTCTCGATTCATCTCTCGACTTACTGACAAGTGCGCCCCATTCTTCAAACTTCTCAAAACAACTCACAAGAAGGTCATTGACTGGAACCCAGAATGTCAGGCGGCGTTCCAGGGCCTAAAGGAATATCTGGCGGCAGTCCCTCTCCTTTCTGTCCCTGTTCAAGGAGAAACACTATTCATATATCTGGCGGTCTCGGCAACGGCAATAAGTTGCGCCATCGTCCGGCGGGAAGGCCAAGATGAGCTCCCGGTGTTCTACGCCTGCAGGGGCATGAACGGAGCAGAAACAAGATATCCACCCTTGAAGCAACTGGCCCTCGCACTTATCGTTGCCGCCAGGCGCCTCCGACAATACTTCCAGGCTCACACAATCTATGTGTTAACCAATCAACCGCTGAGGCAGGTGATGCAAAACCCTGAGCACTCGGGGCGCCTCAGTAGGTGGGCGATTGAGCTCAGCGAATTTGACATAGAATACAAGCCAAGAACCGCCATGAAGGGCCAGGCAGTAGCGGACTTCATTGCTGAACTTACTAGGCGTCAGCCAGAGCCCGGCACTGAGGCAGTACACAGAGCAGAAATGGTAACCGCTGACGAGGCTTCTCCCCTGCAATCAGAATGGAACCTGCATGTAGACGGCTCCGCCTGCGCCAAGGCCAGCGGCGCAGGAGTAATCTTAACAGGACCGGGGGGACTGAACGCGGAGTACGCGTTGAAATTCAACTTCAAAGCATCAAACAACATAGCGGAGTACGAGGCACTCATCGCCGGTCTACTCCTCGCCATTGACTCCGGAGCTGACAACGTCAACATATTCAGCGACTCCCAACTAGTCGTCAATCAGGTCAATGACAGCTTCCAAGCGAAGGACCAGCAGCTAGCGGCATATTTGGGGTACGTAAAAACATTGCTAAAGAAGTTCAAGTTTCATACAATCACACAAATCCCCAGGGAAAAGAACGCCAAGGCTGATTCACTAGCAAGACTGGCAACCGCCCAACCGCATCAGAGTCCAGTGGACACTAGGGTGGAGTATCTTGACAAGCCAAGTATCACAAAAACCCTGGCGGAAATTTTCAACGTTCAAGTCAACCCCAGCTGGATGGACGAGATCATTACATATAAACGCAACGGAACATTGCCAGAAGATAAAGTCCAGGCAAGGCAGCTCCAGCGAAGAGCAACCCGCTACAACATCCAGCACGGCAAGCTTTACCGCCAGGGATTCACCCATCCTAACCTCCGCTGTCTAACCCCAGAGGAAGGAAGGGTTGTCTTAGCGGAAATCCATGGCGGCGAATGCGGCAACCACTCGGGCGCCAGATCCCTGGCCAACCGCACAATGCGACAAGGGTACTTCTGGCCTACACTGGGTGATGACGCCCGGCGGATTTCGAGGTCTTGCCACAAATGCCAACAATTTGCAGATCTCCCACACGCACCAGCGGAACCACTGTCGATCATCGTGGGCCCATGGATTCATTCCACGTGGGGCCTTGATCTGATGGGCAAATTCCAAACTGCCAAGGGTCAGTTCAAATACATCATTGTTGCCATCGATTACAACAGCAAGTGGATAGAGGCAGAACCACTGACGGCAATAACCACCGCCAAAGTAATTCGCTTCCTTTGGAAGAATATCTACTGCCGCTACGGTGTCCCACACACAATCATCACGGACAACGGCACACAGTTCAACAATCACGAGCTCATCTCCTTCACCACCAACTTAGGCACCAAGTTGAGGTTTGCATCTGTCGCCCACCCCCAGACCAACGGCCAGGTCGAAGCGGCAAACAAGATAATCAAAAAGTTGTTAAAAAAGAAGCTCGATAACGCCAAGGGTTTATGGGCGGAGAGGCTCCCAGAGGTCCTGTGGGCCATCCGAACAACTCCAACCTCCGCCACCGGAGAAACTCCTTTTTGTATGATGTTCGGCACAGAGGCTGTCTTACCCATTGAGGTTACTCAACCTACCGCTAGAGTCGAAGGCTACTGCCCAGAGACCAACAGCGCCGGCGTCAACTTGGACAAGGACCTCTTAGAAGAGAGAAGACGCAAGGCCCATTTACACAATTTACAAAACAAACAACGGGTATCACATTTCTACAACGCCAGAGTGAAGGCCCGGAACCTCCAGTTGGGGGACTCGGTCATGAGGGAAGTCATTCCGCCGCCGACAAAACTCCGCCCAACTTGGGAAGGCCCATACAAAATTGTGGAAGTCGTTAGCCCAGGCACCTTCTACTTAATGGACAAGGACGGCGTCACGACGCCCCGCCCTTGGAATACTGAACACCTTCGGTATTATTACAAATAGTCAAACTGCTACCCATGCGCATCTTGACTTAGCTAAATTTTTGTTCAAATATTTAGCTAAGGGAAGCTACCCAACGGGTACTACCCCACTTTTGTACACTGATCAGTCAGCCATCAATGAAACGAGGAATTATTCAAACCATTGTTACCAAGTCTAGCACTGAGGGCAACTGGCAACGCCAGCAATCGTCGGCGGACCCCGTCCGCTACGTGGTGCACTTGGACCAATCTTAATTCCTTTAATGTTCCATTGATCGACAAAAGAAAAATATAACTCAAAAACACTACACAAACTTCATGGCAAACCAAGTCAGAAATTTATTTTACTACCCAAAATTCTTTACAAACTAATGCGCCTCAGCGGCTACAAACAAAAAGAGGAAAGCAGAAAAAAAACTGTGGAGGTCTCAGATAGCTTCAGCGGTTGGCTTCGACCTCTGCTGCTTCAACAGGCGGCGGTGCGACCGATCGGCTCGCTTGATCGGACCCTCGAGCTGTCGGGCTGGGGGTCTCTATGGTGCAGTCCGCCCGGGTGTGTGCCT
This sequence comes from Rosa chinensis, assembly GCF_002994745.2. NCBI lineage: Eukaryota > Viridiplantae > Streptophyta > Magnoliopsida > Rosales > Rosaceae > Rosa > Rosa chinensis. The sequence continues at coordinate 10,042,024 of NC_037094.1, read as the reverse complement.
CCAGAAATCCGGCACGTGACACCTCCGACGGGGTCTACTGGGGAGTCTGCTGGGACCCTTCTGTCGGATGTGGGCCACTTTCCCCTCTGCCCGAATGGGTACCTACAGCTGGGGCAGGCACTTCTGTCTCCGCCGGGACACTCTCGACCGGCGGCACGTCAGGCTGTGACGCCTTTACAAAGTCAATGGCACCCTTCCGCTTCAACATGTCTATATTGGCCCGGGCCCCAGACTTCGCCGCTTCGGTCAATGTCTTCTTAAACTCCGCCGACTGCTTGAACGCTTCAACAGCAGCGGCCGCAGCGGTACTCCCCTCAGCTCTCAGGCGGGTGACCTCACCCCCCAGCCGCTTCATTTCGGCCATCCTGTCGGCGGACTCCCGCTGCACTATAATGAGCTTCTTATCTTTAGCGGCTATCCGCTCCTGCAGCAGCGCGATCTCCTGCTCCAACTTGGAGACATGTTCATTCCTCTCCAGGTCCCGCCGGATGGCCGCATTAAGCTTGCCGCGGGCGTCCGCATAATCACACTCCGCCTTGACCAGCCCCCGCTCGACCTCCGCCAGTCTCTCCTTTGCCTCCGCCAACTCCCTCTGGAGACCCCCGATTTCTCCCCTGAGCTCTTCCTCAATCCGGGGCTGCTTCGACGCCGCCACGAACATATCGTGTAATCCTGCCGATATTTGACCAAACGCCGAGCTGAAGGGCGATTGGTCAATTGCCGTCGGGCGCGATATGCCCGCCAGACCGCCGAACCCCAACCGCTCGCACAGATGGAAAATGAACTCCCGCTCCCCTTCTGTCATGAATGGCGCATACTCGGCGAAGGAGTCCAGATCACTGACGGCGGGCGCCTCTCCCCCCACCGCCGCAGTTTTAGCAGGAGCCTGTCGGGCCTTCTTCTGTCGGCGGGCCCCGACCACCTCCACCTCATCTCCCTCTTCCTCGTCAAGAGACTCAGCCGTCCGGCGTTTTTTCTCCAGCGCCCTCTGGCTCCCAGCGGCGGTCCTCGTCGCCCTTACTGGCGGTTCCTCCCTGGTCACAATGACCTCTTCGCCGGCTGAACCACCTTTTGAGGACCACGCCTCTGGGCAGGCATCCGCTCCTTCTGTGGCCCGGCCGCAGCGCTTCCCCTCTGATCCCCGCCGGCCGTCTGGGTCCCCGCCTGCACTGTAGGCAGACCATCCTCACCAAGATGAGACTGGTGCGGCATCGGCATCACCACCGGAACCTCGGACTGGCTCAGCGCCAACGTCTCAGGGTTCACTAGAGTCTGCTGGGCCGCTAGCCCCTCGGCGTACATAGCCTCCAAAAAAATTTCTATCTCCGCCCGATCCATCGCCTTCTCAAATGCGTCGCGACTCGATTTGTTGCCCGGCGGAGTTTCTAAAAAAAAAGCGACAGCCACCAGTCAGACACAGTTCATAAGTATAAAACGAAGCGACAGGAGACTCCTCACCAACGGAGCGTGTTAGTCGCAGGTCGACCAGCAACTCCCAACCAGTCAGCAGGCGGAAGTCAAGCAAGTTTCGGTTCCGCCAGCAACCCCTGATCCTTGCCACGCGGCACTCTTCTTCGCGCGTTAGCGTGTACCGAAGTCCCGCTGCACACAAAAAAAAAGCAAACACGTCGTTAGTCGGAATACAAGTGCAAGCACGTGAGCACGCCAAATATTTTCAGCGGAAACCGGACACCAACCTCGAATAGGTTGGAACTCAGACTTAATCCTAAATGACGGCCCTTCCGCATTCGATCTGGCGTGATACTCCCAACCGTCGGTAGCCACGCAGAAGGTCCCCCTCCAGTAGGACATTGAATCCCTTAGATTCTCGATCAGCTTGGGCGCTCCCTGCCGGCGACTCAAGTTCACTTGCCCTTGGCAGCCTCGGCGCTTCACGTACACCAACTCGTAGAAGTGAAGCACTTCCGCTACGGTAGGCCCCTCGCACCCGGATAACCGCCAAAGGGAGTTCACGGCGAGCAACGACCGCCACATATTGGGGCAAATCTGACCGAACGCAAGGTCAAATTCGCACACCAAGATCTGGAGGTTGGGCACCAGCGGGAGTGTCACTCCTTGGCGGAATATCGCCTCGTGAACGGCAGCAGATCCCGCCGGAAGAATCGACGCCTTCTCATCCACTGTCGACGGACGCAGCTTCACCGACCCCGGCAACCGGAACGTCTGTTTCAGTCGGTTAACCGCAGCGGCTGTCATCCGCCCACCCGCCTCATCGACGGCTGTGCCATCTGAGAGGAACCACGCCGATTCCGCATTCTGCCCCGCTACGTCTTCTTCCCCAGCGGAGCCGCTAGCAGCACTGTTGCTCGCCAAACGCTCGTCGCGCCTAGCTTTGGCAGCAGCGGCCTCACCCGCCTTAGAACTCTCCGGACGCGAACCACGACCCATAACTACTTCCCAGGGGATGGTCTGTAGCGGCTCAACGTCTAACGCTTCTGGCAGTGAGGTTCCTGCAGGGGCAGACAGACGCAACGAATCAATAAAAATCCTATCCGCCGCGCTGAACGACACGTCAGACCCGGAATCCTCACTGCTCGAAATCTCTATAACGCTAGCCATCCCAAACCCTAAAACCCACATCAGTTAGCACAAACACAGATCTAGCCTGTTCTCGCATCAGATATAGCCAAAATAATCAAGAACAAAACCCAAAAAACCCCAAAGTGCAAAACAGACTACTAAACCCAGATTCGGCTATCTAAATCCTTAACCACCAACGCTTATCCAACCCTAATCCAACCATCCCAACCAAGGAAATCCCATTCACACCTCAGAACACACCCATTAAGACAAACAAAACAAAACCCAGAAAATGACAGAAACAAAAGGCAGAGGAAGGAAATCCAGATACCAACCTCAGTGGTGCAATCTCCGGCACGGTGGTGCACAGTTACGATCGACGTCTCCCTGGGAATGGTATACCCAAACTTCGGTAGGCTCCTTCTGGGGTCTCGGGCAAGCAGGGTTCGCAAACGATGAATAGGTTTTCAAAATTCTCTGAGTGTCAAATCCCCCAAGGTTCCCTCCCCTTTTATGTCGGCACCAGCACGCCCTCAGCCGTCCGCTCCATATCGACATCACTTATTAGCCGTACACGTGTCATCAATCTCCACTCACTCTCCGGATTACCCGAGGCGTCATCTCGGTTACGAAACCCACAGTTACTGTCATTAAAAGATAGAAGACGGACAGGCTTAGCAGACAAGCCTACGCACGCTAACCCACTATAGGCTCGACACGTGTTAACCACCGAAGGAGCAACTTCGGAAACACCGCCAGCGGAACTTCTCCCTTGTCATCTTCCGAGTGACGAAGTCTCCGCTGAGCGAAACGCCGCCAGCGGAACTTCTCCTTTGTCATCTTCCGAGTGACGAAGTCTCCGCTGAGCGAAACGCCGCCAGCGGAACTTCTCCCTTGTCATCTTCCGAGTGACAAAGTCTCCGCTGAGCGAAACACCGCCAGCGGAACTTCTCCCTTGTCATCTTCCGAGTGACGAAGTCTCCGCTGAGCGAAACGCCGCCAGCGGAACTTCTCCCTTGTCATCTTCCGAGTGACGAAGTCTCTGCTGAGCGAAACACCGCCAGCGGAAATTCTCCCTTGTCATCTTCCGAATGACAAGGTCTCCGCTGAGCGAAACCCCGCCAGCGGAACTCCTCCCTTGTTATCCTGCAAGCGGGGTGTCTTCCACAGTACACCTTTGACGGAACGCCCTTTTAATTTTGCAAGCTGCGTGCTTTGACTCAACACTATCATTCAACAACGTACCGCCAGGCACGCTGCTTCCTGCTACATTTAGCGGGGGGATATCCGTCAAGCGGCGAATCCCGAGGCCACTCCTCACTGGCAATGTCCGCCACGCGGCATTACCGCCAGACCGTCCCTACGGGACACGGGGACTAGTCACAGTCTACGACGGCCCTGATCAGGCAAGTTGACCCCCGTCATTTGGGTGCTAAACATTGGGCTCGCTACCCAAGACCCTCTGCTCCGTGCAGCTCCCCCTCAACAAACAATTTGCCGACCATCCGGAGGTCTATCTTCGCCGGGGAGTGGGGGACTCCCTGGGGGGCCTAGCAGGGGCCCACCCGAAAGGGTATAAAGCGTTTGCTCAGTAAAACCAACGGTTGACAACGCACTGACGCTAATTATGCTCTTGCAAGTCTAGCGGAAGAAAACGCTTCAAACCGCCGAACAACTCCCCAACCAAGATTGCCCTCCTTGACTGGGGACTTGGGGGACTTGTACATACATGTACGTTTGCAAGCATAATTAGCTATAATGGGCCACGCTCATTGTACCGCCAAAGGTACTAATTCCAACTGAAGGAATGACATACAGACACACCGCCAGGCGGGCTACAACCTCGGCGTCGGACCATCTCCAGATCACCGTCGACGCGCCGCCACGCGCCACGCCAAGATGGCATCAGAAGCTCCTGAAACTGGGAACTGAAGCATATCAGTCCCACATCGAAAACCAAGACAAGATCAGTCTCTTCCTCACCAATAAAAGGTCTTCTTCTCTCTCCTCATTAATTACGCATTCAATACTTACCTACTGTTACTTTGTCAACATAAATACATGGACTAACTTAGGCATCGGAGAGTTGAAGACCGCCCAGCGCGGTCTCCCTCTGACGCCCATTGTATTTTATTTGACAGGTAACGGGAACTCAATAAACAACACAAGTATCGATCCGCCCATCGGATCAGCGTTAGTTAAGGTCCAGCTACCGCTAGACTTTCAGACATTAACAGCATTTTTGCTAGCATAGCATAGATAATGAGACTATCATGCAAGGATTTCAAAATATGAAATCTCATCGAGGGCAATTACCATTGTAATATATAGAAATTACATTTAAAGATTTTATATTTTTTTTTTGTGCCCCAGTGAACCTAAATTCCTGACTCCGCCACTGTCTAGCGATATTGTATCACCGGTCTACCACTTCTTTGTTAGGCATATATATTACCAATAATTATTCATATTTACAGGAAGATGTGAAGTTAGTGGAAAAAAAAAAACCTTGGAGTTGATTCTTATAGATTTTCCATCTCCTGGACAAGGATTCTTCCAAGTAAGCTTTTTAATCTTATTTCTTGGTCCCATAAAAGAGATTCAATGAAGCTATTAAAATTGAGTTTAACCTCTGCTCTTCGTTTGAAATTTTCGATTTGTAGATGAAACTTTGAGTGGAGGAGTAAACCAAGAAGGTATCAATCACTAACAAAGTTTGATTAATGAACTAATCAAGAATGGTAAGAACCAATTAACATGTAATGTAATTGCTTGGTATACCATCTTTCACCAACTTCCAATCTTTTTTACCACTCAAAAATAGCTCAAATAGGCCCTCTGCGTAATCTTCCACTAACCTCCAATCTTTATATATCGAAATATGTATTTTTACGTGTTGGATATTTCAGTAAGGAGATTGAGCACATAATTATAATGCAGGTATTACACCCTATGTAACCCTACGACATTTTGATCAACGACCAGCCTTGACAGACAAGTATAATGGCGTTTTAAGTCGCTCCTTTGTGTAAGTACTTTTCTTACTTATCATGTCAGATATATCAGATCTTCTTCACTGATCAAACTCTATAACTAGTGCCAACATGAATAATGCTATTCATCAATCTTATTTTTATTATTGCTTTTGCTCAGGAATGATTTCAAAGATTATTAGTTAAATATGTTTCATGACATACCGAGAGGGGTTTTCTACAATACTTGGATGTTTACCATATATTCATTTACATATAATTGAACCAAAATTACAGTTTAATTGAACTAAATTTACAACATTGACAACAAAGTTATCACATTTGTTTTACACATTTACATATAATTAAACAAAGTTACCACTTTGACAACAATTTGTTCATAAACTTGTAAAAATATTATAGGTGGAGTAATTACCTCTAATATAACTAAAATTACCAAAAAAATAACTCTATTTACCACAATGACAACAAAATTGTTGTTAAATCTGTAAATGAGTGTATGGTAAACATCCAGATACCGTAGAATTTCCCCATACGGAGATAGGGTCAAAAATTGGATTACAATCAACGAGCCATTTATTATGGTTAAAAAGGGTATAATTCATCTACTGAAGCTTACATTGTGAGCCATAACTTGATCCTCTCTCATGCTACTGTTGTTAAGCGCGCTCTATAGAGATAAGTTTCAGGTGAGTCGACACATTCTGATTTAATCGTACCATAATTTCTGAGGTCTACTATCAAATTTTTGATACTAATATATTTTTCTTGGCCAATGTTTGTCTTAGGCCAAACAAGGTGGACAAATTGGATGGTGTCTTGTAGCTCAGTATGTTGAGCCTTATTCAGATACAACAGAAGACAAAGCTGCAGCAAAAAGAATGTTAGACTTCGAACTTGGATGGTTAGCGATATCCACTTTGAATCCAAGTTTACTTGCTTGATTGAGAAAGAAGTCTCCTTAATCTTCTGCTAATTATACTAATGATGTTTCTTATTAGGTTCATGGAACCAATAGTATACGGAGATTATCCAAAGATTATATGAGAGATTTGGTTAAGGAAAGGCTACCTAGTTTCACCGAAATAGAGAAAAACTTACTCAAGGGATCCTTCGATTTCATTGGCATCAACCATTATCCCACATGATATGGTAAAAACGTTCCCACAAGTCAAGCTCTCAACGACGCTTTGGCTACATCAAATGAAACAAGTACACTTCATACTTACCAATATTGCTTGTCATTTGTGTTGTATATGTGCATATTTTCTTACCAGTCACCACTTCCTTTTGTAATTGTTGCAGATTGTCTTAATTGGCCCTCATGTAAGAAAATCGGTGTCTTGAGTTCCCTTCCATCAATGTATAAATGTAGCAATGCTTAGCAAGAGAACTTAGACTTAATTAGACTTGTTAATTAATTGTTTTGCAGGCTGAAGGAAGCATCTACATCTTCTCTTATCCACAAGGTCTTCAAAAACTTTTGGAGTTCATGAAGCAAAACTACCAAAGTCCTAAAATCTACATAACTGAAAATGGAATTACAGAGGCAAAGAACGTTACTCTCGGACTCGATGTAGTACTCAAGGATCCACATAGAATTGAATGCATTCTTCGACACTTGTACAGGATCAAAATGGCAATGAAGCAAGTCATCCATTGAACTAATTGTGAGGCATTCTTCGGCATGCTTGTGATTTGTATTTACTTGTGATTGCTGTCTTTGCAGGAATGGCCGTGAACGTCAAAGGATATTTCCACTGGGCTCTATTCGACGACTGGGAGTGGGTGGAAGGCTATACTCCAGGGTTCGGGCTTTACTATGTCGAACATAAAGACAATCTCAAGAGCATTCCTAAAGAATCTGCTAAGTGGCTTCCAATGTTCTTAAAGGGTTAGGATGTCTTATATGTATAAGCCTAGGCATAACCTCTACATGGTTGTTCCAGAAGCAGATTTTCCTTGCGTAGAATGGGAGAGCTGTACACAAAAGTGGTTAAACATACTCTTACCTAAAGGTTAAGTTTCATAGGCTGACCATTTTCTTTCTTTTCATTTGGAAATGGCGCCTGGAAAAGCCATGTCGTACTATGTATATTGTTCATCAAGTTTTAACAATGTAATTATTCCGAAACAGCACTGTTTTTTTTTTTACTTGAAAATTGAAATATTCACTTTGGTATTAATTTTATTCCTAATGGTATTCACTTGGTGATCAGTAACTGATTATTATAAAAATTATGCTCAATCACCATTAGATGTAAATCTACAATGGAAAAAAAAATATAACTAAACTTAAAAATAATAACTTTGACCGTTGAATTTGTTTTTTTGAGAGGAAAGACGACAGACTATATTAAATGCAAACTAAGGAGTACATGGAGCGATGCAAAAGCATCGAAAGAAAATAAAAAAGCATAACAAGATGTACAAACACATCTAAAATGAAGAAAAACAATAAAGGATAACAAAATGCACAGACGCATCTAGAATGAAAGGTAACCAGGATGTGACTTGATGCCGAACGACATCGCTGCATTGCATATGTCATGAGAGCATTGTAAATGTAACAGTAACCGCAACCGTAACCGAAACCGAAACCGGTGATATGATCACCTATAAGAGGTGATTCGCTCACCAGGAGTTCGAAAGTAACCGAGGGTGTCAGAAACTCGAAAATTAGCAATCGAACTCCTAAGAACCAGAACCAATACCAAATCAATATGAGTAGTTGTCTTGGATCCAAGATTCGGATTTGTGTGCCACCCGGGTCCCAAATACTGATCCAAATTAGCCCCGAAACAGAGTTCGAAGCGGATGCCTAAGAATCAACAAAAGCTCAATCCCAATCAGAGCTGCTCTGGGCACCCAACATATTGGACACCCAAGAACAGGCCCAGCTGAGACTACTCTGGACACCCAGGCGACTGGGCATCCCGCCTGATTGGACTGCCACGCTGCCATCTCCTCCGGAAGCAACACGCCGCGCCGCCTTCACTTGAGAGAAGAAAGAAAACCGGAGGGAGAAACCCAGCAACGGTGGACTCCACCGGCGCCACCCTGACCTTGCTGCCAGACCACCAAAAGACGAGGATTGACCACCACCAGAAGGAGAGGCCTGCCAACCTAGCATGATAGAAGCCATCTGTAGAAAACCACCAGCCCAGACCGACCTAGTAAACCAGATCGGACCCAGCCAGCAATCACCTCCGGACGCCTTCAACCTCCCAAATCGGATTGCATCCCAACCTCCTCTGTCACAGGCAACTGCCCCCAAGCCTGCCCGGCCACCATCGCGGCAACATCTCATCCCCTGCGAAAAAGAATAAATAGATCCAGGATCCCAAATTCGAATTGCCGCACACAAATCTGTTCTGGAGAAAGCTCTCATCTGGCAAATAGCTCTCAAGCAATCGGACTCCAGAACAGACTTCTTGTTAGCACCACAAAAGTCCGAGAAGCAATCCAAAAAACGGATACCATAACCCACCGGTTGAACAGAGGGGAAGCACGACCTCGAGGAGGGCGATAGACAGGCTTCACAAGGAGAAGGAGACTCATTGGAGGCCAATCACAACGAGCAAAACCCTAAAGCTAGGGTTTGCCGCCGCCAAAGAGAAAGGGGTAAAGCTCTCATTTTTTTAGGTAAAAGCGTTATTTTTTATAAAGTTTTGACCGTTGAATTTGTGATTGGGCATAATTTTTTTGATCAATTTACTAACCGGGTGAATATTATTGATTTTATTCTTGTATGGTATTCAACTTATAAAATATGTTGATTTTCCGTGATGTAATAAAGTTTATAATAAAATAAAAAATTAATGTCACATCATCATGTGATCATGTGAGACTTAAAGGGAATCCTAACCCAATTCTAAATCACTTTAGCTAACCCTAAGACTTGGATGTAATTATATCAATGGTATAAAAATATGCTCATCTTTTTCTCAAGAAAAAAAAAACATATTCTCAAAAAAAAAAAAAAAAAGGCACCTCGACCGGGATTTTCTTCTTTCGTACTAGAGCTTCGATCTCCAAGAAGACAAAACAGACCCATATTACTGTCGTCATTAGTAAGGAAGGAAACTCAGGTGCCCTGAAGCTTTCCAAAGCTCAAAAGCCCAGAACTCGTTAATCTCTGAAAGACATGAAGAACACAACTTCAACGAACCTATTTATTTCGATCCTTTTCCTGTTATTGTTTTCCTCCTCTGCCCAGAAAAACCAGGTACTTCTTCTCATCTATGTTAGCTTCAATTTTGTGGATTGGATTTTCGGTTTTATAGGGTAGTAGAAATTATACGCAACAGAGAAATTCACAGACAGTAAAAAAGTTTGAGGCTTGTGTTTTTATTTCAATAAAAAGATGGAAATTTGGAGACTGCGAACTTGATTGAACTGAGCAAAGCAAAGACTTTGATCACAAACAGGATTTAGAGCCTCACATAAACTTGAATTTACCTTATGTGCTTAATTCTCAATTTGGTTCTTTCACATCATAATGCTTAATACTATATGTTATGCTCTCTGGACATTTCAAGCTGACATTATTTTCTCCATTTTGTGAACCAGGATTCTGAAATTTTTGCAGCTTCAAGGTAATTTTTCTTTAATTATTTGGTCAGGTTGACCCTTTTATTTTTTATCCATTCGTTATTGGGGACATATATGGTCAAATACTCAAATTCAATAGTAAGGTTGGAAGACACAAGTATGGAATACAGAAGTTCTTTTTCTTTTCAATTTAATACGAAAAGTTGAGCTCTTTAACCTTGGATTGCTGCTGGGGTTATAATTTACATCTCATGATATGTTCTTTTATGTTAGAACGCTTCGACAAGAAGAAGAGCATGCTCATGAAGTACATTGTTCAAGAGAAAGAAGTAGGGCGGCATGGAAAATTAACGAGCAGGTATAGGAAAAACACCGAGTGGTTTTACAAAGTTGTACCATGTCTGATTTTATACTAATTGGTGATTTTGTCTTTCGCAGTATTTGATGTCATTTGTGGAAAAAGAACGCTATGAGATCTCAAGTAAGTGTCGCCTTCATCCTGATAATGATCTATTTAGGGATCAGGAACGGCACAAGATTCATTTGGATATAAATGAATGGCAGTGTGGATACTGTAAGAAGAGCTTCCGTGCTGAAAAGTTTCTTGATCAGCATTTTGACAACAGACACTACAATCTTCTGAATGTAGTATGTACAACGTTTTCCCTTGCTATATCAAGAACTTTGTGTTAATCATGTTGTTCACATAAAAGTATTTATTGAATGCAGAGCGGAAGCAAGTGCTTAGCTGATCTATGCGGAGCTTTGCATTGTGATGCTGTAATGAATACCCAGTCAAGCAAAAAAAAATGCAATCCTGCAGCTACTGCAAGGAATCACCACCTATGTGAGGTTGCTTGACAGTACTATAATTGTTTGGAAATTTATTCCATTACGTTATCTTGTTTGAGTTTTATTTATTTTTATTTTTTTCTCAAATGCAGGGTCTTGATAATAGCTGTTTTCCTACCAACCAGGGTCCCTCAGCACGCCGTCTTAATGGTATTTTTCTTTGTTATCAACAGAAGCTTCACTATTTTTATTCTAATGTTATTTAATTTCTTTTTTAGTCTCCCTCCATATTATCTCTTGTTAATGCTCCACGAGATAGTTATAACTTGTCTTACTGATGCTTACATTTTGATGTATTTGTAGAATTGTTTTTGCACCAGTTCTGTCATTCTCACACTTGCTCGGGGAAGCAGAAACCCTTTTCTAGAGGAGGACAGGTAAAGTTCCTGTTTCTTAGTGCAGTAGATCTTGCAAGCAAGATTGCAATATGGAAACTTTCATTTCCTGCACTGCATCAATGCTCTAATCATATCAAAATATTTGGGCTGTTACACGCACATTGTCTTTTTACTAGCTTGATATTTGGTGCAAATGACTGGTTACTAATAGTCTTTTTGTGCCATTTTAGTATCTTCTGCTTTATTATTCTCCAATGCAGTGTGTTGACCATATTTTCTGTAATTAATAATCAGATGGTTATACTGTCTTGTTTGTGCAGAAGCAAGTACATGTGTTCTACCTGGCTATTTCCATACTGACTCTGATGCTGCTCCCTATTTTCTATGTGATACTTTATTTGCACCAAAGGTATCACTTTGAGCCACTTAGAATTCTCATCTAGATTGTGTAGAACAATTTCCTGATTTATATGCAATTTGCAGAGAGATGAGAACTGGTACCCAAGAGCTCAGGCGCATCCAGAAAGTCGGGCAGAAGAAGAAACCCTCATAGTTGGTAATCTATATGCAGATTTATCTATTTACAGTTCATGACAATCATTAGTATCTTTATAGTTGAATCAAGGCCCTCTTGATGCCTTTGATACTTGGTGTCACGACAGTGGGTGCTAAAATATTCGGTTGAATAATTCAAATATCTATTACGGGTCTTAATTCTTATTTCTGTATTATATCTAGCAAATTTTTAACTATAGTTTCTAACTATGTCTCTTCTTGTGTTTAAAACCAGGATATCAGAGTTGATTAATTGAGCAGATCAAGGATTGCATGCCCAAACTTCCTCTCGAACACATTTCGTTGTAAATCTGCATGTTGACACGCATAGGAGTATGTGGCACCAGAATGCTGCAACAGAGAACAGATTCTAGATCAGCATTTTAGAAGCTCGAGATCTGACCCCTCCCTTAATAAAGCCTCTGGTGGTTGATGAGAATAGAATTAGGTTTAGATAGTTGTCTTCGTTAAACCTATTACTTGACATTTAGAGGTGGTTGTAATCCACTGTTAAAACTTTGCTCTCATTCTTCCTCGTGTACCTTCAGAGGCATATTTGACTCGAGGGCTTACTGCAAGTGGTACAATGACTCTTACTCATAAGAGAAGTACTTTGTTTCTGGTTTTGTGGTTCAACTTGGTTATCTTGCTTATGAACTTGTATTACAAAATAGTACAAGGAGAACCATCAGCTAGTTTGAATGTAACTGAAAAGGCAAGTAGCTGGGTTGAAATGCTAATACAAGTCATCTAACATACATCATTCGCTAGACCATACGACTCATGGTTCAGTTGATCTCATCTCATCATGTTCTGCTCTGCAGTGCCCCAGCACAGGCAATTTGCTTCTGCTTCATTTCTTGTTTAATTGGTATGTATCTGCATGGTCGCTTATCAGACCCGAACCTTTATGCTTGTTTATCTGATACTGCGTTTTCTTTTACTCCAGTCCAAAAATGCAGGAGTTGAATCCTCTTTTGATGCAAGCTATTTCTCTTGTTCGGTTTCTCTCTGTTTTGTTATTCATATCAACTTCGCATAATCCGCATTACAGGCCAAAAAGAATGGAGCTAATATTTTTCTTTTTTTAATCAAATAGAAAAGTCACATTAAGATTAAACGGCAACAACCCATACAGGTTACATGGTCCATACTGGACATTCTCCAAAACTAGAGCAACAAAATCAAACCTAATACTGGAAAATAGGAAATTAGAAACAGAAGCCCAAAAGATAGCCCTAAAATCGAAGGGAGCTAATATAAAAACAGTAAGTTATTCTATGAGCATCTATTTTTGATGAAATTGCTAATGTGCAGATATTTTTACACTCGGCTTTGCTTCAATAATTTACATACCAACATAGCAGTTAATATACCACCTGCAGTCGCTGTGACCAGCATAGGCCAATGCAGCTGCCGCCATGATGGTTTTGATGGCTCAGTTGTCTGTTCCACAACCGGCATTACCTGTTCCACAACCGGCCTCGCCTGTTCCACAACTGGCACCGAGTATCGGCACAAGGGACACAATTGACTCATCGTCAGCCATTGGAAAATGCAATCTTGATGAAAAATATGTGAACAGGGCAAGCGAATCAGCTGACCACGATCAATTCCTTCCTCTACACCCTCAAAGTGATCAAGGCTCTCCTTACAAATGACACACTGTTTGTGTCTAACAGTACCTTCCAAACTATCAATTCTCACTTTCTCAAAACAATCTAACTGATAGGTCATGCTGATCTTTTGATGAAATAAGGTGATATCCATTATGAGGCAAGCAATAGGCCAGTGGGGGTTGTCAGCCAGTTCAACCGCCATAAATATTTTATCAATGATAGGTGGTTGCTCAAATTCTGGGACCCTCAATTTGGTAAGAATTTCAGCCATCTTCGTTGTATGCTCTTGCCTTTTGGATACAAGCAGGAAGTCAGGGACTGAGACAATAACTTCATGGTCCGCTAGAGTTAATATATCATGATATGTAACGTCTGTAGAAGAACTATCCCAGCAGGTTCCAGTCATCTTGGTATTCACTATTCTGATCACACGCTTGTTGCTTGGGAAGTCAAGGGATACATCTCTTCTTTGAAACACATTGCTAACAAACAAGTTCTCGGTGGACATGCTTGAAAAACTGGTATTAACAGGGAGCACCAGTAACTTAGTAGCTGCAAGTATCAAAGGAGTTCATAAATGATGGGCAATGCTAATTGCCTAATTACAACCCCCCACCCCCTCCTAGTTCTACTTTAGATTTACCCAATATTATTTACATACTTATACATTATTAACGATTGTAGTGTTGGTTCTAAATCTATGATCAAGTGGCAGTTTTTAGAACTCAGAAGACAAGGCATTTTGATAAGAATTTGATCAGTTTTGCAGAGAGACAGACAGATACAGGATAGCAAGTGGTGATATAATTATAATACAATTAGCAAAACCCCTGTGAATCCATACAGAACTAGAGAACAAAACCTAATCATTTTCGGGCACACAACCAGACTAGCTATATTTAGTTTTCTGTCTATTGGATTTGTTTTTATCTCTCTGACTCTCTATCAACTCATTATCGGAAATTCTTAAAGGACAAGTTGATAATATAAAATTTAAAGCCCCAAATGGCTCTATGAGAATATAACCCAAATAAAACTGGACGAATCCAATACGACCCAGAGACATACCTGGAGCTCTGACAGCAGAGAGGGATTCGACTGAAGCTGAGAAAATCAGAGTGGCGTAATATTTGGGTAATTGGGCGTGTAGAACGAGCCAACTAATTCTTTCTTGTTAGTTGGCTTTGGTGAATCGACTCAGCCAACTGATTCTTCCCCAAAATTCTATTTTTTGGGAGGGGGCGCTTTTATTCGCTTGTCGTGCCTGCCTCGGGCCCAGAATTGTAATTTGAGTTATTTTTTGTCCATAAAAAGGGCCCAAAAACAAAAGCTAGTTGCAAAATTTGACACCAGCAGCATGATGTCAAGGAACCAAGCATCATGGCAGCAGCTATCCAAAGTATCAAGTATGCAATATCATAGTGTAGATAGGCTCTCTATCGAGTAATGACATTGTTAAAACTTTGCTCTCATTCCTCCTCATGTACCTTCAGAGGCATATTTGACTCGAGGGCTTACTGCAAGTGGTACAATGATTAAGATATATTTTTGCTCATAAGAGGAGTACTTTGTTTCTGGTTTTGTGGTTCAGCACTTAAAAACTTGATTATCATGCATATGAACTTGCATTACAAAATAGTACAAGGAGAACCATCAACTAGTTTGAATTTAACTGAAAAAGCAGGTAGCTGGGTTGAAATGCTAATACAAGTCATATAACATATCTCATCATGAGCTAGACCATACGACTCATGGTCCAGTTGATCCCATCTTATCATGTTCTGCTCTGCAGTGCCTCAGCACAGGCAATTTGCTTCTGCTTCACTTCTGTTTAATTGGCATGTGGATGCATGGTCGCTTATCAGACCCGAATCTTTACGCTTGTTTATCTGTTACAGTGTTTTCTTATACTCCGGTCAAAAAATGCAGGAGTTGAATCCTCTTTTG
Organism: Rosa chinensis; assembly: GCF_002994745.2. NCBI lineage: Eukaryota > Viridiplantae > Streptophyta > Magnoliopsida > Rosales > Rosaceae > Rosa > Rosa chinensis. The sequence goes on along the minus strand of NC_037094.1, from coordinate 10,026,625 downwards.
ATGCTATGCCATACACTCGTCTTGGCTTACGGCGATACAACTGCAAATGCAAGTGATATCAATTCATTCGATAAAAGGAAACCATCTGGATCACTTAGACGGATATATGCAAGACTTTTTTCGATCTCTTCTTCGTTTAGTTTGAAGGAGTTCAACTCATCTACAGTCATGGCCCTTCTCTGCTCATCTAAGAAAACCACATGCCCACTTTCAACATAAGGTTTATAAACCTCGCAAAGAGAGACAACAAGGGAGCTACCATACGCTTCTCCAAAAGACTTCAAATCCAGACCTCTTGAAGTTCTAAGAGAGAGCATAACAACGTCCATGGCCATGTCCTTGACATCAATATATTTACTCCCACCACAATCCACCAACCCATTTTCCAAGTTCTCCACATAACCATTGTACTCTTTCATCATTTTTGGTCTCGAAAACCTCACACCACCAACATGGCTAGCAGAGCCGAGGCCAAAACCATAGAAAGGCTTGTTCTTCCAGTAAGTAAGATTGTGCTTGCACTGATACCCCTTCTTGCCATAGCTGCTAATTTCATAGTGCTCATAACCCGCATCAGAAAGCGTCCGAGATGCCATTCTATAGAATTCAGCTGACCGTGTTTCAGAAGGCAATGGGAACTCACCTGGTGTGTACCTGCAAACATTCCAATTTTTCAGTTGTTCATATCAAGTTCAGCTAAAACTAGAGACTTCATCATCAATATATTACTTACAATCTTCCGAATTTGGTGCCTTGCTCCACTTGTAAATCGTATACTGATACATGAGGAGGGCGAGCTTCAACTGTTAGCCTCAAACTCTCTTCCCACATTTCTGGAGTCTGGTGAGGCAGAGAAGAGATTAGATCCATACTCCAGTTCTCAACTCCACATGACCCAACAATTTCAATAGCATCATAAACCTCCTTAAGACCATGTGCTCTCCCACAAGACTTCAACAACTCTTCTTGAAATGCCTGAACTCCCAATGACACCCTATTCACACCCAACTCCATCATTCCCTTCAGTTTCTCACCATCAAAAGTCCCGGGGTCCATTTCCATAGATATCTCAGCATCCAAGCTCAGCCCGAATTTCAACCTCAACGTCTCCAAAATGGAAGAAACAAGCTTTGGTGGCACAAGAGAAGGCGTGCCGCCTCCGAAAAAGACCGTTTCCAGAGGTGGGTTGGTCTTAACTTGTGTGGCATTGATTTCTCGGCAGAGTAGCTGGACATAGTTCACCATTCGTGGGTCGTCTTCGGGTTGGTTTGAAGAAGAAGAAGAGCCGAGAGCGATGATGGTGAAGTCACAGTAGTGGCAGCGTTTCCGGCAGAAGGGGAGGTGGACGTAGGCGGAAGTAGGCGGTGGGAAAATGGTGAGTGAGGTATTTTGTCGAACAGGTGGTGCGCTTTGTGTTAAGGCTCTGAGAATGGTGGAAGGTAATGGTTTTGGGAATCTTGGTTTGGCGGGAATGGTTGAGAAAAAGGGCGTGAACGTTGACTTAAGCATGACTAAAGTAATAGTGGCTAGGGATAAAATGAGTGTGATAAGCCTAGGGGTTATATAGAAAAAAGATCGAGGAACCAGTTACATGTATTGCCAGAAAGAAACGACGCCGAATTGATGTGTATTTTGTAAAGTACGGATAAAGATACAAAGTGGACTACAATGAGAGAGTAATGAAGACACTGAATATTTGTTCTTTGGTTAAAAACCCATACAAACTGATTATGTATCTGAAACTAGAATTTATTTCGGCTAATATTACAAAACTGTGTTACACACTCTTAATATAGTTATACAAGATGTTTAACCATGTAAGGTCCTTCAAGCTCATATCCTAATTTTCTATAGTAGTGACGAGTTCCTACTCCTGAAATAACAGCAATTTTTGTTGATCTGTGCTCCCTTGTAGCAATTCGCTCGGCTTCTTCCATCAACAGGGTACCATAGCCCTGTGTGAATCAAGTAAACATGTCAGAGAGAATATAATCACTCTTATAATTTGAAGTCATCAGAAGTGACAACATGAATATCTATCCCCTAGTGTTGATCTCAACAGTTTTGGTTTGCAATCAATTGATGTAGAATACATACCTGGTGTTGCAGCTTGCCAGCATCCCGCCCATGAACTGGAACAGCAGTTCCATAAACATGGAGTTCACGAACAATAGAACACTTCCCCATAAGTTCAGGAGAGGTAGTGTTTTTGCCACATTTTCTTAATCGCAACAACCCAACTAGAATATCCTGTGTACAGAACAGCATTATATAAGTTCTTTGCTCACACAGAAAAATATCAATATCAGTGCATATAGAGAGAATTGAATTGATCATTCGCATGTGAAGCGAGGAAATACCTGGCGTGTATCTTCATATGAAAGAAATGTTTCCCAACCTTCATTTGCTGTATAATCACGACGAACGAGTTCCACTTCATCCGGCTTAATTTGGTGATGTATGTCCTACAATAATCATAAATGGTTTAGTAACACTTCATTCAAGGGCAGAAAGGATGGAAGGGGGTTCAACTTCGTTAATCAAGATACCTGAATTCCAGCTTCTCGTGTTCGAACATCACGACACTTTAAGCCCAAGTCTTCCATCCGAGCTAAAGCTAGCTCCCGAAGATTTCCTTTCTCCACCCCAGAAGTAACTAGAGGCATTGGAATGTCCCGCTGAACTCTATAAACACGTGTCCAAGGGGGTACCATGGCCAGGATCCTGGCTACAATGTCCACAAGTTGCTCGGGTGGGTAATTTCTATACCTGCAAATGGATTGTAAGACGATAATCATTTTCAAACACAATATAAAAGCAATCATTATTTTAAACAGGTATCACATCCTAAAGTTTGATGTAATGGTATGGCACCATAGTGATTTAATATCTACATCTGAAATATCCCCACTTTCATCACTTTAAAGGGAGGTGATTCCTTGTCATACTTTTATGCTTAAAACTAATAACAAAATCATACCTTCCAGTTTTCCAGAGCTCATAAAGTCCAGTCCCACGGATTACAAGTGTTGGATAAATTTTAAGTCCATCTGCTCTGAACAGGGGGCTCTCAAAAAACTCCCGAAAACTTTCCATGTCTCTCTCAACCCCTACATTTGGGAGATCAGGCATCATGTGTGCAACAACCTACAGCAAGAACATTGAAATTATTAGTCTGAAACGGAAAAGTAAATCAACGTGAACAACTAGAGCATACTGCAATTCAAAACAGTACATATTCATGTAACTAAGGTAGAGCACAACACAGTTTGATTGATATTTGCAGGAAGAGAAATTTAGTTGCTGATTAAATGGACAAAGATTAGTCTCCCATAAAAATAGAAGTCCTAAATGACAAGTATCTATGATAGGGCACTAGGACCAACCTTGAAACCAGCATCCTTTGCCAAGCAGAAACAATCAGCCACTGCAGCTACTGTATGACCTCTATTAGTGTCACGAGCCACATCTTCATATGTACTCTGAACTCCAATCTCCAACCGTGTACAACCATAAGTAAGCATTTGTCTCAAGTGAGGTCCAAGGCAGTAATCTGGCCTCCTGCAAGAACAAAAGTTACAATCAACTCAGTCCACTTTCTAGATTGAGCAGATCAACTAATCCATACACAAAAAGCTGAAATATTACACTACACCATGTTGGATATAGGAATAAGAAGCGGGACACTAACATCTTTAAAAAGTTAAACTGAAAACTCACGTTTCAATGGTCATCCCAATACATTTAGTAGCCCCATGCTCCGAGTAGGCTACTGCCTCTTCAACATTGGCAGAAGTGTGGCCAGATAATGCGTCATGAAGATTTCTAATAAAGTAATCACGGTAATCTGCTGGCAATGACATGAATGTACCACCCATTAAGATGTACTCAACCTGAAAGCAAAAAACCATTGCCATTAACAAGATGACTGGTATTTCATCGTGCCAATCTTCAAGGCCAGAAGTAAATCTTTTAAGCTCTAAACAGAGAAACAGGCCAAACCTTGTCTACACTATGACCCAATCGCTTCAGCTGATCTATCCTGCCTCTAGCCTGAACATACGGGTTGTACCTACAAACACAGAAGAAAAATATTAAGAACCGAACACTAGTAACTCCACTAAAATAGATGTGTAATTCGAAAATGCAGCTTATTTCGGATTTACAGTACAATTTTGTAGATATAAATTCTGAACTAACCAGCTTTCTTTCCATAGTTCCACATACTCATTATCAAAACACTCATAACTCCATTGCCTCATTACAAAGCTCCCTATTTGATTCAGTAAAATCAATAAAGCTACAAACTTCAACTTGTACACCATGATTGAAATTCAGAAAACCCTAATTGAAACCCTACCTGGCTCGAATTGCGCGCATGCTAGTTGGCTCGTATCCAGTATAAGACTGAGTACTATACTCAAAATCCGAGTCGGGCCCACCGGGGCAGTACACGCATATATTCCCCGTGGTGGCGATGTGAGGGCACCGGTGAGGCTTCGACATCACGGCCACGACGGCGATTCCCGAGGCGGTTCGGACCGGCTTGGCTTTCAGCTTCGGGAGCAGAGCCTCGCGGTCCGATTCCGGAAGCGCGGCGATCATCTCCACCAGCTTCGGCGCACGTGCGAGGCCGTACTTGCGGCAAGCGGCGGTTTTGAGCGCGTTTAGGTCGACGTTTTGGCCTCGCCGGGAGAGGTCGACCATGGAGCCAACGATTTCGGCTATTGCCCGGACGCGGGCCTCTTCTTCGGATAGTCCGTGGGCTTCGAACCCGCCCCGGCCCGGCCGGGGTTGCTTACGGATGGGATCGGCTGGCGCCGCCACCACCGCAGTCGCCATGAGTGAGGGAAGAGAGCAGGAGCTGATAGAAAGTGGGAGAGGAGAAAGGAAGCGAAAACTGAAAACAAACGCCGTCTGTGTTGGTTAAAGCCCTTAAAGGTTTAAGCTTTTTTCTACAATTTTTTTTAGCTCTAGCTACATAGAAATTGGTACTTTCTACCTATTTCAACCCAAAAAAAAAAAAAAAAAAAAAAAAAAAAAAAAAAATTAATAATAATAACAACCAAAATCCACATCTAAATGGTGAAAGTCAAGAACCAAACCAAATCAATATTAATATGAAAATAATGAACTCAAATTGATTTTAAAAATTGTGAGAGAACAGCGAAAGTATCTACAACAAAATTAGCTTCATGTAAACTGTGACAAAACAAAAAGTAAATTAATAAGTTATAAAATTATACGCTCAATACGTTAACCTTGAATACAATGTAAGCAAATCATAATCATTTTTTGAATTAACGTTAGCATACTTCCTCAAGATTACATTTTGTATGCATTTTTCTATATTTAATTTTGATGTTTTTGAATGGTAACCAAGGGTGGTCTGCAGAGTTGAGGATACGAATAGAGCCGCCATACATTCTCCAGTTGACCGATTACGAGAAGATCTCGCATAAACGGATAACAACAACCAAACCAAAATAGATCTTAGCAAAGAAACCTAAGATCTGAAGAGGTGGTTGCAGAGGAGTACGAACTCTTCCATGGCAGGGCAAGGTAGACAAGAAGAAGGAGATTTGTTCACGGTTTGGACATCTTGAGGAGTAAAGGCAGAACAAAAACTGAGAATGACCTTGAGAACATGTATATCTTAGAGATTCAGATCTAAAATCTAAAAACATATTTGAGCAGTGAGGACAAAAATCAGATGCAAAAAAAGAGGAAAACAAGGAAATCAAAACACCACTTGGGTGAGAAATCACCACATGGGTGAGAAAAATCAAAGAAGAAAATGTTGCTGCAGAGAAGAGAGAGCCTGAGTAAGACTGCTTCTCTCACTAAAGGGAACAGTACACGACTCTCATATAATTGCTAATATACTTCTGGAACTTAAAGAAGCTATTCTCAATAGCGAAAACTTCATGTACTGTTACTGAAATTTTCCCTATTACAAGATCGTGGGCACATGGAGTAACTGAAAGTAAACTTAAAAAAAAACTATTTAATTAGCTCGTGAAAACTGGCCAACCCTTTGTTGACCAATCAACCTTCTTAATGAATTTTGGTGATGGTGAGGTGCCAGAGATTGAGGACGCAGTACTACAGTGTTGATATGTGGGAGTAAAAGGTTGTAATTCATAGAACCCTTTCTTCATAAGTTGGTTTTTCTGAGGGTGAAATTGACCCATATTCTCTGATTCTCATATCTTACAGAGGTCAGTCAGGGGTGGATTATATTTAATTCTATATTAGTCTAGCTATATATGAATGTTCGTTGAATATTACATTAAGAAGCGAGAGTTAGAACTTTGGTAGTTGAACCTAAAATAGTTGGCCTTAGATGGTTATGTGCCCACACTCAAAGTGTACTTGCTGAGGCAGTGAGAACTGAGAAGAGACAAGAAGCAACACATTATAATCTTCTGTTTCCTTTCACATGAAACGAAATTTAGCACCATTTATGTTCTTACTTTCAGTAGGAGTTTGGGCGGTGCTTTAATCTAGTTGCAGTCTTTAAAGATGTACATCTTTAAAGACTGCAACTACCACCGTGACATAACTGATAGCTCTGCTAAATGCTTATGAATGTAGTATGTGCCTATGTACTGATATAACCAAGGCCACAAAAGCAACATTTTAACGGTCTCATTATGTAAGGAACACTATCACTCTTTCACATAGATCAAGAAATGTAGGTACTAAACCTGTAAAAGACTTAAAGATATTGTATATATCTATGGTAAATTCCCAGTATCATATCCCTACTGACTACCTGAATCCAAATAGCCTACGAACATTTGCAGATATTCGTTAGCCTGATTCGCATACTGAAACACTTTATGCGCCAGAACAAATTCTACCATGTTATACGTTCCAAGTCAAATGCTATCATCAGATTTACAGTATTGCTTGCTAAACATCTCTCCCTGCTGGTTGAACTTGTGAATGTACAAAGGTTCTCACAGTGGAGTATATCAAAGAAACTTCAGCCATTGCACCATTCCTCGTGTCGGGTAGAATGAGAAAAAATCCAAGAGTTCCTCAATCGCCTTGATGTGTTGCTGCATCAATGGATTATTCCACATCAGCGTGTTCAGCCATTGCACCATCCAGTATTTGTATGGCCTGAAATCATAAATGGTGCTCTCAAATCAGAATAGTTGAGATTTGAGAAAACCTCAAATGAAATATCAATTCAACTGCTTGGAGATTTCAAGTAAAGAGCCGCGGGAAAGTAAAATATATTTATACATATATTTACATTCTGTATCTGGAACAGAGAGAGAGATTGATGAACAACTAAGTGAAACCATTACAAATTATAAAGAATAGTTCATTAGTTATTCAATAAGCTAGGAACTGACACGGGATCTGGTATGATGGAACCGCAGTCAATGTTAAAAGCTCAAGAAGATCCCTACACTACTAGCAAAATAACAATACACACGGATTTACTGTTGTTAAAAGCCACAGATATCCGTGTGAAATAGCTATACTAACAGAAATCCGTGTGAAATGAACATAATCGGGCCCACAATAATTTATACAATAACAATATCAACGGAAATCCGTGTGCATAAACAATAGCAACAGATATCTGTGTAAAAACTAAAACATTTTCACACGGATATCTGTGTGAAAATCATTTCACACTGATTTCTGTATGTGTTATAAATTAGTTTATTTCAAAATCATTAATTCTGTTAGAAATGTGAATTGTGGAGGGACAGATTTCCGTGTGAAATGAGTAATTCACACGGATTTCCGTGTCAAATAAGTAATTCACACGGATTTCCGTGTCAAATGAGTAACACACAAATATCTGTTTGAACTTTTGACACAGATATCCGTGTGAAAAGAGTATAATTGGGCTCTACAGTAATTTACACAATTACAATATCAACAGAAATCCGTGTGAATAGACAACAGTAACAGATATCTGTGTAAAAACTAAAACATTTCACACGGATTTCTGTGTCAAAATAAATTCACACGGATTTCTGTATGTATTATAAATTATTCTATTTCAAAATCATTAATTTTTTTATGTTATGTGAATGATGGAGGGACAGATTTCCGTGACAATGAGTAATTCACACGGATTTCTGTGTGAAATGAGTAACACACAAATATCTGTGTGAAAATATAGACACAGATATCCGTGTGAAGAAAACAGTTAGCTACAGATTTCCGTGTGAAAAATTCCTTGTAAATAATTGACTGACAATTGACATGACGGTTAGTGATTACCGAGGTAAATACACACGGAAATCGGTTGCCAATGTGTAAGTATTTCACACGGATTTTCGTGGCAATTAGTATTTCACACGGATTTCCGTGGCAATTAGTATTTCACACGGATTTCCGTGGCAATTATGCTTATAATTAGCAAAACTTGGCCGTTGTTCTTCTGTTCTTCTGTTGTTCTGTTCTTCTCATCAAACTAGCTGCTGATGTTGTGCTCTCTATTGCTGTTGATTCTCTTTTCAGGTTTGTATTTCAACTTCTCTCCATCTCATTATGTATATTCCAAGTAGGTTTGATGGTTTATTCATTTTTGTGATATTGATAATAATAGCAATATTCTTAAAAATTACTTGTTTGGATCCTTATTTTAGATTTGTGTATGTAAACTAAAATGATCATAAACTGGTGGTTGTGAAATAGGTTGATTGATTTGCTAGTATGTGATATATAAATGATTAGAATTTACTACTTCAATGCTTAGAGTGGTATGGTTTAAATTTTTCAAAGAAAATATATAGGTATAATTTTATACCAATTGATTTTCTTTGAAAAATTTATACCATTCATCTTCCTAGAATGTGTATACTTTGCATTGCACAAAAACTTAGTACCCGTTTAAGGATTTGGTATTGGAATTTGAGGCCTCCATGCCAAATCCTTAAATTGTCCCATTTTTGGACAGTTTGGTAATGACGTATTATGTATATTCTATGATACCCATTCGTTGTTACATGTTATTGTAAAATTCGACCGGCCAACCCTATGATCCTGCTGGTGTGCATATTAAGTTCGTGCACATGTAGGATCATAGGCGGAGTGCTGCCGAATTTTTCAATAATATGTACCGACGATTTAGGGATCATAGGGATATACATAATATGTCATTTCCGAATGGGTTAGGTTCTACACCTTAGGAAAGAAGATATAAGGCGATAGTTGATTCATTCATCATATGCATTTTTTTAATAGATTTTTTCATTATGCAGTGGTTCTCTATCAAAGCGGCTGAATAGTTGAGCAATATGGACAAAAATTGGGTGTTTCTGGATCGAGGAAGTGATGAATATATTTTTGGACTTCGTGCATTTATCAGTCATGCACAAAATATATCCCCTGTTCCGAATAAAATTTATTGTCCTTGTAAAGAGTGTAAAAATCGGTGGAGACAAACTGTAAAAGATGTGGAGGACCATATACGTTGTGTAGGCATGTGGAATGACTATGTAAATATTCCTTGGACCTCACACGGTGAGGAATTACCCGTAACAAATGAAGTAGATGTAACACGTCCCTCCTCCTCCCAACAAGTTATGCCAGACCATGATATGGTTGATATGTTACAGGATGCATTTGGGTTTCATGATGATACATCCAGACCTCAGTCTTCTTCAGAGCCAGTTGGACGTCCAAACTCTGGTCCTACGCCAGATGCCAAAAAATTCTACAAACTACTTGATGATGCAGATACTGATCTTTTTCCGGGGGCACGTATAAAGAAGCTTGAATTTTTAGTCAGGTTATATAAGATAAAGTGTTTGCACTCAAATAGTGATGTATCTTTTTCTGAAACTTTGGATCTATTGAGAGACACATTTCCTGCAAGTACGACTCTCCCAAAGAGTTTTTACAAGACAAAAAAAATGATCAAAGATATTGGGTTGTCATATGAAAAGATTCATGCATGTCCGAATGATTGTATGTTATATTGGAAAGAGCATGAAAATGATACTAGTTGTCACGTTTGTGGTACTAGCCGATGGAAAAAGAAGAAGAATGGCACAGAAGCTGGAGGAAAACCAAAAGCAGCTAAGATTTTGCGTTATTTTCCATTGGGTCCTAGATTGCAACGTTTATATATGTCTCGCCATACTGCAGATTCGATGTCTTGGCATTCAAAATTAAGGACTAAAGATGGGGTACTCCGACATCCTGCTGATTCTCCAGCTTGGGCAAAGTTGGATGAAAAGTATCCAGATTTTGGTAACGAGTGCCGTAATGTTCGCCTGGGGTTAGCTAGTGATGGATTTAACCCTTTTGGCATGATGAGCTCTTCACATAGTACTTGGCCTGTTGTGATGTCTGTTTATAATCTACCTCCTTGGTTATGCATGAAGCAGCCATACTTGTTCTTGTCATTGCTTATACCAGGCCCAAAGGGACCTGGTAACAATATTGATGTGTATTTACAACCATTAGTGGAAGAGCTGAAGGTATTGTGGAATGAAGGGATTGAGACATATGATGCATTCAAGAAAGAGACTTTTATCATGCGGAGTGAGGCTGAAAAAGAAAGACAAGAAGCTGCCCAAAGGGAGGAAAGGAATAGGATTGAATCAGCTGAGATGAACAAACGTTTCGCCGCACAAATGGAGGAGTTTAAGAAGCAGCAAGAGGCAGCAATGGAAGAGAATGCAAGGAAGGTGAATGAACTCGCAAGACTTCAAGGTATTAGATGGATGAAAGAAGCTGGTTTTTCAGGGATTGAAACGGCACCACAATTAGATAGCGACCCAATGACACAGCTTGCAGCAGTCCAACCACAATGCAATAGACCAGCGATTCCAACCCCACCTATCGAGGATGTGTATAGACCCGAAATGCCTCGAACTGTGCAAGAATCGCAGCTGAATTGAAAGGGTTAGTTTCACCAACCATTATCTAGTTTGATGGTTATGTTATTGCCTACTTTGAGTTAGTTCTCAAAGTATTTTGATGAAAATTATTCTTGGACAAGGATTATGTTGTTAAAGGGGGAAAATCTTAGTGATATTCCACCTTAAACAACAATGTATTCTTCAAAACTCCCTTGTTTTTGTAATCCAAGAATAAATGAAATGTATTTTGCTACAAATGTAAAGAACATCTTGCTATGAATGTAAAGTTTTAATATTTTTGATTAAGTTGTGGATTTGTTCATTATATTTGAAGTATATTTATTGTAGAAAACTAAAAATATTCAGGTTGCAGATTAATTAGTAATTATTATTTTTAAATACTGTCACTTTTACACACTGAAATCAGTGTGAGTTAGATTATACATATTTCACACTGAAATCAGTGTCAATAATGGTTTTGACACAGAAATCAGTGTGAAATAGAGTATACCCATTAGTCACAGAAATCCGTGTGTAATATATTCTCACACAGAATTCCGTGTGAAATACAGTATACCCATTAGCCACAGTAATCCGTGTGTAATATAGTTTCACACAGAATTCCGTGTGAAATACAGTTTACACATTTCACACAGAAATCCGTGTGAAATAGAGTTGTTCACACGGATTGCTTTCCATTCCGGTAATTTAGATTTGTAGAATTATAGTGGGGCCCACGTTAGTATTTCACACGGACAATATAATCCGTGTGAGATGAGCATTACCCCCCCCTCCAAACCACACGGTAACACCAATCCGTGCGTGCACTGTGTGTAAAGGCTATCACACACTGATATCCGTGTGTAAAAGACTTATTACCCACAGATTAAAATCCGTGGGTAATTGTTGTTTTGCTAGTAGTGCTAGCCTTGTTAATAATATCTGGACCCCCAGTCCTTGAGCTGGTTGAGAATTTAATGGAACGCTCAGCCTGACCATATTTGGAAGGGCCACCAATTAATTTGCATCATAGCAAGATGAATAATATTCTAGGTTACAAAATCATCAACAAGTTTTCATGGAAGAAAGTTGTCATGGCATAACTGATCAAGTGCGCATGAAATGCAATACTTTTCTAAGGAAGATTCCACCACGGCCAAGCTTCTTGCACCAGTTGCTGCACAGAACATTGGATGCCATGCGCAATCTAGAAGAACACAGGACAGTAATTAAAAAGAGTACAAACAAACTGAGGCAAACCTTTAGAGTTTACACATGAAACCAGAGAAGATACATGCAGGTGAAAGAAGCTGAGAAGATCCGGTGACTATTGTTAAAAGTCGTCTTCAGAAATGACAGAAACTTCAAAAATATTATATATCCAAGAAAACGGGGTGATTCACAAACTTGCATTACATATTTATTACAGATGCAAGAAGGCAGCATACATGCTTACTACTTTTCTATCAGCAGAAAATGACAAGAAAATAAAAAAGCAGCCATGGAGTAATGTGATTCAAAATTATCAAAGTGTGCCATTTATCTACTTTCTACAAATCTTTACAAGATGCGGTTGACCCCATGAGTGACACAACTGGAAACGTAAAAGCAACTGAACTTCGATCATGTTTCAGCAAGCCACATAGAATCATCATGTAGAGTCATCATGTCGACCCACCCCAACCCCGGAGGGGATAAGATTGTAAATTTCTCTCTCCACGTAGAGTCATCATGTCGACATGTCTTTTCTGACCGGCCCTGGTCATTGATTTCTGGTGGCGAGGGGTTTTCTTTTAGGAAGGAGTATGATTTGAGTGTTCGATTGCGGCTAAATTATGCCTCGTCATTTAGATTGCATAATACGGACTTTATTTGAGCATTTTGCGTTTAGAATGGAGAATTTTCGCTCTCTATAGGAGTCGATTGACCAAGCACTGCCTTAAAAATGTATTTTCTATGACAAATCCGCAATTGTTATAGTATATATGATTCACATGTACAACATGAGTCATAGTATAAATGTCTATATCATGTATAGATAGGTACTTGAGTGTATAAACATAGGTACTTGAGTGTATGAAGACTTGTGTGACATGCTTTATACCAAGAGGCAACAAGTATGGCAGATTTCATCATTGAAGGCAAGTATGTGGAGCTGCAGCCCTCAATCAACCAAGAGAAGATTGTTACCAAATTGAGTTTCTCTTAGAGCTTTCACACTAGCTATGTATTCCTATAAATACACTCCTTTGTGAGAAAATTAATACATATGAATCTCCATTCTCTCTGCAACATTACTCTCTCCTCTCTCTCTGTTAATTTATGCTTGTCCTTAAACACGTTATCAGCACGAGCTCCTAGCCCTTGCTAGCCATACCGTGCGCTGCCCCTGCGCTAGTTCCTGTGCAGATCAGCCTGCTTACACGCCCCGAAACATCTTGTTCAGGACCTCTAATCAAAATACTTTGTTCATCAAAGTTGTTCATATATGTCTTTTCTATCTGACCTCAAAATTTCAGCCATGTTGAAGTCGTTTTGAGACATGTACACCATTTAAAGTGGGAGCTGTTCAGCATGCTCGTCCCTGCACAGATCAACCTGCTTGCATGCCGAGAAACTTCCTTTTAGGGACATCTAATCAAAATACTTTGTTCATCAAAGTTGTTCATATATGTCTTTTCTATCTGACCTCAAAATTGCAGCCATGTTGAAGTCGTTTTGAGACATGTACACCATTTAAAGTGGGAGCTATTCAGAATGATCGTTCCTGTGCAGATCAACCTACTTGCACGCCGAGAAACGTCCTTTTCAGGACATCTAATCAAAATCATTTCTTCATCAAAGTTGTTAATCTCTGTCTCTTATATCTAATCTCCAAATTTCAGCCCTGTTGGAGCAGTTTTGAGACCTGTATAACATTTAAAGTGGGATATGTTCATAAGCGAATTTGCTCCGAATTTCAACAAGTAAGTTATAGATTAAAGTTCCCGTTTTTTGAGTTTTTATTCCTTTCTCTTCTTTTCGGGGACTTGCAATCTAAAAGCGGAATCGTGGGGATTCACGCTAAACGAACTAAGAGCGTTCGTAATCAATGAACTAAGAGTGTTCATAATATTCGAACTAAGAGCGTTCGTAATCAATGAACTAAGAGTGTTCATAATATTCGGACTAAGAGCGTTCGTAATCAATGAACTAAGAGTGTTCATAATATTCGGACTAAGAGCGTCCGCAAATATCATTGTTTTGGTCTAATCCAAATATTCTTGAAAATTGATTTCTTGGTAGCATAGCTCGGAAATCTTATTATTTTAGTTTTCGTGGAAGTTTAAACTCCGAAACTAATATATCTTCTCTTCCTATTTTTCAGGATGTCGAATGAACCTAGACTCGACTTTCCAATACTTGACTCAACAGGCTCGGAATACCACGGCTGGGTAACCGACGTTGAGAACCATCTCACTAAAAAAGGGATATTGCCCATAATACAGGCACCTATCCAGGGCCTTGTGTTCCAATGAACACCCACAAAGCATGCTCAAGCACTTATCTTGATACGACGCCACATGGATAAATCTCTCAGATTAGAGTACATGTCGATCAAGGATGCAAGAGACATATGGGTAGCGCTAGAAGAGCGCTTTGGCAATATCCAAATTCCCTCCTCCCTGACTTGAAGATTCAGTGGAACAATATGTGCCGTGGAGGTCGCACCATGAGACGTGGTAGTAGCAGCAACCCTCCTAGGGAATATCCACAACGTGGACAACCTGCACCTCAAATGAAGGGAGGTAACCACAATGACATGTGTTATCGATGTGGATCAATTGAGCATTGACTCAAGCAATGCCATGCAAGTACCCAACTAGCTGAAAGCTACAAGGAGTATAGGTAATTGAGAAAGCAAGAAACCAATCTTGCTGAAGATGAAGATATCAATCTTGCTGAAAATAAAGATGGTGAAGATAACACTCTCACCACTGAGGACTTCAAAGCTGCAAATAAAGAGCACGAGGATGCCGCAGACTTTGATTAGAATAGTCCTTTTCTATTTTCCAATAACGGCAAATGTGCCTTAGTCAATAAATGACAATTGTATTGACTCTTTCTCATGTGGCGTACCCAATGAAGTATGATGTCTAGGAAAGTAATTGAGATCAGGGTATTTAAGCGAGCCTCGCTCCACCAACATCTCTCTACTTCCCTGGTCATATTTCATTGGAATTACCAAACGGATTGAGCAATTACAATTTGTATAAGTTTGATTGTATTTTGGAATAGACTTTGGAAACTTTGATGTAATCATTGACTATTTTCCGTATTAATAAAGTGTCGCATTATTATTCAATGTCATGGACATGTGTTAATTTCCGAACTTTATTACTTGAAAGATATAAAAGCCAATGGTTTTCATGTGAAAACACATTGTAAGAATGGACAAGAGTTCCTTTGCATTGCCTCTAATGACTACGAACATAAACGAGTATTAGAGAAACTTATGTGTCGCTCTAGTGGGTTGCATACAACCACTATTCGAGTCATTGAATCAAACCATGTCATAAAAGATGACTTATGGGATTCTGACACATATAGGCTTTGGCAAGACCGTTTGAGATATCCAGGTCATGATATGATGTTCCGTATATTAAACACTTCACGGACATCCATTCCTAAAAACGAAAAGAAGTACGAACCAAAGATTGGTCCAAAGAGTTACTTCGTTTTGCAAAGCTTGCTTTTTAGCAAAAGATAGGATCGAGACCATCCTATGCAAAGGACACTAAATAAAATATACCATTCTTCCAAAAGATCCTTGCAAAGAATTCAAGGTGATATTTGTGGACTTATTCAACCAACTTGCGGACGTTTAAATATCTCATGATGTTGGTTGACATGCAAACACACTAATCACGTGTTGTGCCATTATCCACCTGTAAAAGCTAAGTATGCTATACTCCTAGCACAAATCATATGACAATGGGCTCACCCCCTAGATTCATCCTTCAGTCAAATAGATTTGACTATGCTAGAGAGTTTACATCGAAGACTTTCGATGGTTATTGCAAAGGGACTGATGTTAGACATCACATTCCCAGATTCACGCCCAAAAGGTCTCGTGGACATAACTATGATGGTAGTTCAGACATTGGTGATACGCACCAATCTTCTTATATCCGCTTGGGGTGATGCAATATCGCATACAACTATGCTAATTTCTCTACGACCTACCGCCACTCAATGTATATCTGCGTTACAGCTAGTGACTGGGTACAAATATTTTGTACTTACGCACATTTAAGTGAGCCATTTATGTGCCAATTGCGCTGCCACAGCGCCTATGGTAGGTCCTTACAAATAAGTGAGCAACTTAGTTGGATTTGAGACTCCAACAATCGTCCGGCACTTAAATGCCCTTGCAAGGCGATCTCTTTCCCGTTTGATTTACGGATGTCACTTTGATGAGACAGTCTTCCCTTCGTTAGGGGGAGATAAGAACTCAAATGTTCAGCAGGAACGACAGGAATTGTCGTGGTCTGTCCCCACTATGTCTCATCTCGATCCCTATTAAAAGTGACGAGATCACACACATTTGCTGCAAAAATGCCTGCAAGGAAGGACGTCCCTATAAGAGGACGTAGCACCACCCTACACAGAGGTAGGCAAGGCGTCAACGCCATAGAAAGTGGCACTCTGGTGTTATAGGCCATGGCCCCAGCTAAGATGCGTGGGAAGCCTGTGGATTCGAAGGATACTTTGGCACAATCCTTGAATCATCGACACTCAAACATCCGTCTTATGAGTATCTTCCAGATTATGGTTATCGTTGGGGGACGCCTCAACGTCAAAACCTATTTCTGAGAATATAGAGCTCTATGAAAATTACACTAGTGTACATAAGAAGTGGAATAGAAACTCCATCATAATTGATGATGCATTTGCGCATTTTGATGCACATGAGTTTGTTGAGATCGATGATTTCGAACCACGCTCCGTTGAAGCATGAATACCAACGTAGAGAAATTTGGCCTAAATGGAAAAATGCGATCCAGGTTAAGTAAGATTCTCTAACGAAGAGGAAGGTCTTTGAGCCAGTGATGCCAACACCTCCTTACATAAAACCTATTGAAATAATGGGTCTTCGTTAGAAAGTGTGTTGAGAAAAAGAGATAGTAATCTCGCCTTATGGCTCTAGGCTTCTCACAAAAACACCCTGGTATTGACTACGAAGAGACATATTCTCTCGTAATGGATGTCATTACACTCCACTACCCTGTCAGTTTGGTAGTTTCCAAATAACTGAACATGCAGCTTATAAAAAGTGGTCACTATGTATCTATGTGGGGATCTAGATACAGAATATACATGAAAGTTCATAGTGAAACTTTGGTTACCCAAATCAAGTGGCTCTAGACCACGGAGCGCGTTTGCAATAGAGTTGAAACGCTCACTAAATGTGACTACTTGATTGGGAAGGGATATGCCCGCGCGTTTCCATAACAAGTTTCAGATTTTATCACGGTTGTCATGCTGGACATGATCTTCATTAGAAGCCCTTAAAGAGTTAAGGGAAACCGCTGAACACTTGAAATCCGAGTTTGAGATAAAGGATTTTGGGGGAACACGATTATGCCTCAGTTTGGAACTTGAGCATCGTGTTGATAAATGCTTAGGCATTTTGACAAAGGTCAAACCTTCAAGCGCCCCATAATCATTCGTAGTCTTGATCCTAAAAAGGATCCTCTCCGTCTGAAGGATGATCAGACGAAGATGTGCTAGAGGCAGAAGTGCGAATAAGCGCATTATTGTACTTAGCCCAATGCACAAGACTGGAGATCTCATTTTAAACATAAACTTGTTAGCTAAAAGTATAGCTCTGCGCCAACGCGACACCATTGGATTGGTGTAAAAGATATCTTTCGGTACTTGAAATGTACGATCGATATGGGCTTATTCTATCCCTACAAAGAGATGATGGAATCAGACCCATCACACACTAGAAACGCCGCCAAACGCTGGCCTGCGTTTTCTATTTCTATCCCAAAATGACATAAGTGTTTTTGGAAGGTTTTGCTGATATTGGGTATCTGTTGACCCATACAAAGGCCTCCCCAGAGTGGTGAAGTGTTCACCATGGGTAAAGACCGCGATATCTTGAAAGTCTACAGAATAGACCTTAGTCGCTATATCTTCGAACATTGCAGAGATTATTGCTCTTCACGAAGTAGTTCGTGAATGTATATGGACTGGATCCATAGTTACGCATGTTCGAACAATTGTGGTTTGAAGTCTACCACAAATGAGCCTATAAGCATTTAAGATAATGCTGCTTATTTTGAAACAAATGAAGCAAGGCTGCATGGAAAGCCACAACATCAAGCATAAAATCAGCAATAACAGACTCTCCTCAAAAATCAATAAGAGGGGGAGATGTCTACATATATGGTCTCGAAAACGTGAATAGTGTGTTGTGCTCTTTTTCCCTTTCAACCGAGATTATTTACTCGGCAAGGTTTTTAAATGAGGCAACGAGAGAAGCACCACGTTTGGGAGACACAAAGGAGATGTTGAAATCAGGGGGAGTATCCAGAAGCATACCCACTTGACCATCGTGTACTCTTTTTGTCCTTCGTCCAGGGTTATTTTGTCCCATTGGGTTTTGTTACCTGACAAGGTTTTAACGAGGCACATGTTTAGCATGGTCACCCCACTTATACTACATCCTGAAGATGTTTTGATTCAACATATATGCTTTTGCTCATCTTTTCCCTTCAACCACGGGTTTTTCCCACTGGGTTTTCCGGGCAAGGTTTTGTTGCAGCAACTCTATTTGCATCCCTCTCGTAGACATATTATCTACTTATGAGGCTGATAAGAAGACTCCACTTATCTCCACAGCTGTGATATTACTACTCCACACTCATGCGCGTTGTGCTCGTTTTCTCCTTCGACCAAGGTTGTTTTGTCCCACAGGGTTTTATTACTTGGCAAGGTTTTTAACGAGGCAATTTCGAAGCGCACGACCTAGACAATACTATTGACATGAAATATCCAAGGGGGAGTGTTATAGTATATATGATTCACATGTACAACATGAGTCATAGTATAAATGTCTATATCATGTATAGATAGGTACTTGAGTGTATAAACATAGGTACTTGAGTGTATGAAGACTTGTGTGACATGCTTTATACCAAGAGGCAACAAGTATGGCAGATTTCATCATTGAAGGCAAGTATGTGGAGCTGCAGCCCTCAATCAACCAAGAGAAGATTGTTACCAAATTGAGTTTCTCTTAGAGCTTTCACACTAGCTATGTATTCCTATAAATACACTCCTTTGTGAGAAAATTAATACATATGAATCTCCATTCTCTCTGCAACATTACTCTCTCCTCTCTCTCTGTTAATTTATGCTTGTCCTTAAATAGCAATGATTTTTTTTTTTTTTTTTTTTGTGTTTTCTTTCCTGATATCAGTCGTTGACTCATTTGGAGTACCAAATATTGTCTTCCCATGACAGGTTGCAGAATTCAGAAACAATGTCAAGTATATATGTACAGCATTTGAAAGCTATCAGGAAAGCAAACACAAATTTATGTTAGAGTTTGATTTCACATTCTACATTCTGATATGCTTTTTGCATGTTAAGCAACCGACGTCAACCAAGCAGCTCTGAAAGCTTCAGGGGCGATAGGAGAATGACAAAGCTATAAAGGCTTTGTCCAGAACTGAAGAGTAAATGTGTGTGCCGGGTTAGAGAGCGAGAGAGAGACAGAGTAACAAAGCACCAAAAGAAATGCCATTTCGGCATCAACAGTCTCACTAATACACCGATACATGAGACCTAACTCTACCTAAATGGAATCGATTAAGTTGATAAAGAAAAAAAATCACAGACTTGTTCATTAACTGGAGCAGGACTACATTTTGAGATAAAATGAAATTCATGACCAGATGAGAAATATGCCAAATGGCTCACTCTTTTGAGGTTGATTGGGGTGTTCCAACTACTGGCGGCGGTGTTGATCCGAGGGGTGTTGTGCTTTCTGATCTGTTTCCAGAAGATGGACGATTCTCATTATCCATCCGCCGCACGTTTTCTATCATCTTCACTACATCCAGCATCTTAGGTCGCTGATCTGGCAATCTTACCACGCAAGACATAGCTATCTGTAACATCTCCACCATTTCTTCCTCTATGCCTGGATACCTCATCAGTTCTAAGTCAAATACTTCTGCTGTCCACTCCTCACGAACAACTGAATGAACCCACCTGACCAAGTGGACAATCTCATCACCAGCAGTAGTATGGATGGGGGAATTTTCCAGTGAGGAGTTCGAGGAACACAACCCCAAAGCTGTACACATCAGCAGGCTGTGCTACTTTTCGGGTGTCTGTCACTTCTGGAGCTCGGTAACCAGCAGCACGGGAGATAGGTGGAGCCAGTGAGCTCATTATAGTTGTCAGACCAATATCAGAAACACAGCCATACTGTTGTGGATTGAGAAAGATATTTGAGGCTTTGACGTTTCCATCGACAAGCTTCCCTCCATTCTCTGCATGTATATGAGCGATTCCTCTTGCTGCTCCAATAGCTATTCTTAGTCGGGTATCCCAATCTAAAGGAATTCTATCCTCTCCTCTTCTACCTGAAAATGGAAAGAGTGTTTAGCAGAGCAGGGTCAAAGGAAAATTGTTCTTCAAGACATGTCAATGCTAAGTAAGATTGAGTTCCTCTCAATTACCAACCACAAAAAAGGTTTGTTTATTTGAACATAGGGGTTTGAAGTTCCATGATGAAGATATAACTAGGGGTTCACAATAGAATAACATATGATGCTTGAAATCAGATATTCACACCACCACACCATTCAGGAAATGTATTTCTGATGCAGCATATATATCTGGTTACAAACAAGCTTGGAAATTGGAATGGAAAACACTGATGCCTGTTCTTAGAAGAGAGGAAACAAGTAAAGTTGATTCTACAAAAGTCAACTCATATACTAGGATCACATCAAGGTTTGACCCTGTAGGACTCCTCGATGTTGATCGATTTTGTATAGATTAAACATGGATTATCCTAGTTTCAAACTCCTATTCCTTGGTCAAAGATATTGAAGCCTTATAAGTCTCGGACAAACAACATCTATGTGTGTGCATATACTCTCATAAAGCTACTTTCCCTTGATGGCCAAAGCAAAATAACATTGGCGTGTGGGTGCAAAGAATGAAGCTACTTTCCCTTGATGATGGGGTATAGCGGGTAATAAACCACAAGACTTTATACCCTATTGGTACCTACTAGATAGTTTCATGCATTTATCACTACTGGACTCAAAAGCAATCCTTTAATCACCAAGTCATGGTTAACCTTCACAATTCAAAATTCAAGTTTGGAAAGATTCTAAAGCCAGTAGAATATTAGCACTTTAAGCAGGAAGTAAAGTAGATTCTACAAAGTATAGATCATGGACCAGGATCATATTAAGGTTTGACCACTATACATCCAGACAGCAAAGACACAGTTATATTTGACACATCAAAAACCATTCAAAACAGCTATTGAGCAAACCCTCGTAGCATTCCTCTAGGTTTTGGGTTTGTTCCAACGAGCATCTATCACATTCTTACGACATTTCCAATAAATTGTGCGAACTAACTGAATTCTTTATAAGCTTTGCCTCTCCTATTAATACTCCACCAAAGCTAGAGCAATGTACTGATAAAAACACAACCTCTATGATGTATAGGATTCAAACTCCAAAATAAGATTACAGCAATAAGCAAATCTGGATTAAAAAAAGGTTCAAATAATCATATTCTGCTCATATGGATAATCTTGATAATATGCTTGAGCTTGCTTTCGTTCCTACTGACCACAAATTGGCTAATTCGTTTAGTAAGCCGTTAGACAGAACTCAATTTGAATCACTTAGAAGCACCGTTGGTGGATGCTCTAAGTATTGATACTCTCACTTCGCTGATCCATTTTGCATGCATTCATGTTGTATGTCTTCATGATAGTATAGGTGCATTTTCTTTACGTTTCTGCATTGTTAGGTTCAGTTTCTGGAAATTCATGATTGAAATTGTGGTTTGTATCCCTGAGTGTCTGACAGATTATTTTGAACTTAGATTGACAAGGGCCGTACTCTTTTCCTTAAATCTGTGTGCAATAAGGTGCCTAGCACGTTTTGAATTTGCTCTTGCATCACTCTGTAATTGTGAGCTTGAACAACATATTCTCTATCACCTTGAATCCTCACATGCACACATACTCTAAGTGGCATGGTGGTAAGTCATATTAGTTGGTTGGTCTGTTCTCAATACTCTTGTACGGAATATTTCCTTATTTTTATTGCTCCTTGAAAGAAAGAAAAAATGAATGATTTATGGAGCATGGCTAGGCTATTCCCAAAGTAAACAAGCCTCAGTCGTGACGAACGATATGAGGATTGGGAAGAAACGGGAATGGTTTGGTCACCCCGGTGGATTGTGAGACTATTGACTCTAGTAGATGTGCTCTTTGGGATGTCCTTGTTACATCTAGTACCCTAAAGTCATCTGACTTGGGAGCTGCTAGCATAATACTCGTTACATGGGTCGTAGTCTTCTTGAGCAAAAATGTTACTTTGTGTGAAAGGCCAAAAGAAAAATTCAAAATCATGCCCACACGGTGTTATAAGGGGGAATAAAGATTTTGTACTTCAAATTGTTTCGTATGTGAGTTTTGCTTTTCAGGTTTCCAGAAATGTTACACACCCCATCTTGAGATATGTTCACTCTACACAACAAAAGGTATAGAATACTCGTTCATCTTCTAACTTACCTTGTGGCTGTTAGAATCAATTCACTTGTGTGAACTTATTTTGTTGCACTCTTGTTTATGGTTAAGTGGTATTGCTCTTGTTGAAAAAGCTATGCGAATTAAATTTGTTCTTAGCATTTGGATACAACCCAGTCATTGTGTGTTTGTATTTCATTCTTGCATCTCTCATCACATGATCACACTTAGAGTGAGTATTAATACTTGGACTATCTTCCTCTGATTGATTCGACTTGGGCCAGTGTCTACTGTGCACCATCTATTTGTGGTTCTCCTTCTACATCGCTTCCGCTATGTACGTTACCTTTGTCATTCCTATTCAAAAAAGGGGAGAAATTAGATGTGTGACTATGATAACATTATTCTATCTTATGCATGACTGTAATAACGTTGTGAGAAATGTTTCAGGAATGAATGGATGAAGAGTTGTGATGTTCCTCTTGTACTTGTTGAGGGGGAGAGTTTGTCATAATTTATATTTTGTATAGGAATGCCAAAGGGGGAGATTGTAAGTACAAGTTTTGATCAACTTGGTGTGTTGGCATTCCCATACAAAACGGGAAAGTATATTTGCAGTTTAATGGGTTTAATATTCCTTATTTAAAAATATTTTTCTGTTTGCCAAATTGTGTTATTGATTTCCTAAGTATTTTAGGATTTGGTGGATATCTTGTATTAAAAGTTCCTTTCCTAATCAAAGTCTAATTAGCTAGGGCAGAATCTTAGGGCATTGAGCAGCTGCGTTGGTCAAATATATATTCAGAGAGATGCACGGCAAGAAGCAAGAACTTGGAACGCAAGAATATTGTTAAGCGTTTTGCATATTTGCTAATTGAGTCTTCACAAGAGTCAAAACACTTGGTCCATGTTTAAGCGTTCTTGATCATTGTTTCATATGCAGAACTTCTCTTGAGATCAATAAAGGAGCTGTGAAGAAAGGAGAGCGATATTTAGTAATCGTACAAGCGAAGGAGTTCAAGACGGAAGACAAACTTGGTATTAGTTTTCATCTAATCATTGTAACCGAGCTGGTGCTATTCAAGTTTGTAAAGAACATATCCTTCATCATAATTTAATTCTTATTTTGGGTTCTCAAGAGTAAGAGCCCCACAGTGTTTTTAATCTCAGAAGTTGAGATTTTCACTGCGTAACCAAAATCTGGTGTTCTGTTTGTTAATTTTGGTTTCTGCTGCCCAGTAAGGATTGATCCGTGCATTGCAATCCCCGTTTTCCAGAAAACACATTCTGTCCTTGTATTTTCAAGAACCTTTCTATTGCCCTGATGACGCTTTCGAGGTGATGAAGGATAAAAGCGCGAGCCGCCTTCACAGCTATTAGCTGAAGTCAGGGTGGATTAGGACTCGGGCTTGGCCGCAGCATGTGCCTGAGCTCTAGCCTGGGCCTGCGTAAGAATAGGGTAAGAAAATCTGAAAGAACTGATCTTTATGTGTAACCGTAAAAATTCACAACGCAGGTACTTACCCCCGCTTCGTCGACTGACGTTGCAGTGAAGTAACGTCCTGCTCCAGCTTGATTTCTATTTGTATGGTTCATCATGATCGCGCCTGACCTGGAATTGGGAGTGGGTTGAGGGAGGAGTGGGAGGGAGAGAGAGAGGTTGTTGAAGAAGTTGGAACTGAAATTTTGAAAGAATCGTGAGTGGCTTGAGGAGGAGACTGGTTTACAAAGTAGAAGAATTGTGAGCTTTAACTCCGTCTTCGTTCCCTCCAAAAATCCGTTGTAACAACTTGGGGCCACTGAGTTGGTGCACCACCATTTGCCCCTTGTAACGGGACGTCCTTGTGGATTCGTTTGGCCCAACCCACATTTTTACTGAACATATTTGCGTATTTGGAAGTTAGCTCTACGCCCCGAGTTCTGCAACGTTGGTTGGGCGTTCCATATTAATTCTACAAACCCCACCCACGTTCAAGTCGTGGTATGAACTTTTTTTTTGTCCCCTTCATCTTTTACTTCCTATTTTCTTCTCTTTGTTCTAAATGTCTTTTTTTTTCCCTTCTTCTTCTCCCAATGCATATTGGGCTCCAAGTCGGACCTTGGGCCTTTCTTTTGTGTGGCTTAGGATTTAATTGTTCGTTGGATTTCGAGTATCGATCTCAAAACAATATATAGAGCATGACCTAATACTCCCTAACCAACAGTACTCAAGAAGTACTAATTGCACTAGCCAATTTGAACAATCCAGACGCAAGCTGCTGTTTCCTCATAGGTCTTGACCCACATTGTAGTTTACCATTTGGACCTTCATTTCTCTCAACTATTTATTGAATTCTGTGTCAACAAATCTAAGTTAAAAAGATCAACCTACAAAAATGTCACTATTTTTATTTCTCTTATTTTATTTTATTTTATTTTTCTTTCCTTTCAGATTATATTAATTTGGGGACATTGTTAAACAAAGTCTCTTTCATTACACAATTATCACCTCCCTTGTCATTGACGAAACTTGTGAGATTCTGAATTTTGAAGTTGACCAAATTTTATTTTTGAGGTTGGAAGTGGAAAGTAGAGGTCACCACGAGTTCCCATAATTTTTCAGGTTCCCGAGCTATTTTAAACAATTTTGAGATTTAACCAGAAGAAAACATAAATGCTCGCGTGGCATGCTCCGATTTGGTGGAGAGGCTGACACATGGCGTGGGAGAGACCAGGGGCGCTGTCGTCCTTCTTGTTGTGCTGATGACGTCATCATTAGCCTTGGTCATTAGACAAACATGTCAGAATATTGGAAGGTTTGCTGTGATGACCGCCTTGCGGATTCGTTTGGACTAACCCACATTTTTACTGACCATATTTGCGTATTTGTAAAATAGCTCTACGCACTGAGTTCTGCAGCGTTGGTTAGGTGTTTCATATTCTACAAACCCCACCCACGTTTGAGTCATGGTATGATTTTTTTTTTGTCCCCTTCCTCTTTTACTTCCTATTTTCTTCTCTTCGTTCTAAATGTCTCTCTCTCTCCCTCTCCCTCTCCCTCCCCCCCCTTCTTCTTCTCCCAATGCATACTAGGCTCCAAGTTAGACCTTGGACCTTTTTTTGTGTGGCATAAGATTTAATTGTCTGTTGGTTTTCAAGTACCGATCGCAAAACAATATGTAGAGTATGACTATGACCTAACACTCCCTAACCAATGCTCAAGAAGTACTAGTTACACTAGCCAATTTGAACAATCCAGACCCACATTATAGTCTACCATTTGGAGCTTCATTTCTCTTAACTATTTATTGAATTCCCTGTCGACAAATCTAAGTTGAAAAGATCAACCTACAAAATGTCACTATTTTTCATTCTCTTATTTTATTTTCCTTTCATTTCAAATTATATTAATTTGAGGATATTGTTAAGCATATTCTCTTATGTTACGCAATTATCACCTCCCTTATCAATGACAAAACTTGTGCGATTTAGAATTTTGAAGTTGGTCAAATTTTATTTTTGAGGTTGGACGTGGAAAATAGAGGTCGGCATGAGTTTGCAGCATTTTTTGGTAAATTTTTAATTAGGGTTCTCGAGCTATTTTTTAAGATAATTAGAAGGTGATGGCCATGGATGAGGCTTAGGGAAGGCAATGTGGTGTTCTTGTTCTTGTTATTCTATTCATAAGTGCGTTTCTTTTTTGTCATTCTCTTGTTTAATTTTATTTGCACATTAGATAGCAATGCACACTTAACTTTTTAAAAAATTTAAAATACTTTTTTACCCTCAAAATAGATAAAAGCAACAACATAAAATTAAAAGAATACACAAACTTAACATCTGGAATCCATGGTTGAGTTCATAGACGATCCTCCATGGTCGTCGGGAGCAAAGGAAACCAACACACCTTTTTTTTGCACAAACCCAAACCTCACCCAATTTTGCAAGGTTTATCTCAAGAACAAAGAGAGAATTCAACAAGAGATCAACAAATATAGTAATTCTTACGCAAATACTTTATCTTAGGAACAAAGAGGCTTCATCCTCTTACTGAGGTTGTACACCATAGTGGTCGTGCATTCCGTTGGCTTTCCTTTCTTGAAAACATGAGGGGCATTACAAGACATTGGAGGGAAAAATTGAATAAAAAAAATTATGGGGGTGTGTATTTAGTAAAAGGAAATAATTTTGAAAATTATGAGAGAACAGCGAAAGCATCTGCAACAAAGTTAGCTTCATGTAAATTGTGACAAAATAAACGGTCAATTAATGAGTTATAAAATTATATGCACAATATGTTAACCTTGAATACAATGTAAGCAAATCATAATCACTTTTTGAATTAACGCCAGCATACTTCCTCAAGATCGTATGCATTTTTCTATAGTTAATTTTGATGTTTTTTCTATAGTTAATTTTGATGTTTTTGAATGGTAGACTATGACACTATGCTATATCTTCAATGATTGCAAACTCCTCTCAACTATTTTCTGTTGCTGTTCCAGCTTTATGCTCTATGCTTTTAGTTAAAATAATTTTTTACACACACTTAAATAGTAGAAATTAGAATTAGAAAAAGAAAAAAAGAAATTAGAAAAATAGATAAAAGGTGCACCTGTTCTTATTTAAACGCACAGCTTTGAAGCCCCTAGAAGTGTAGAACGTTTGCTTCTCCGTAACTCGGTTCTTCTCCGGCGAAAAACCAACGGAGAGTAGTCCTTCTGAGATTGTTGCAGAGCGACGAAGCTATGGAGAACGGCTCCAAAAGACGAAGCGAAGTAGAAATCAAAGTTCTTGACAAGGTCGGAGAAGTGATCTCCGAATTACACAAGGCCAAGCACGCAGACCAAGTCATTTCCGCGCTGCACTCCGTCGCTATTCTTCTCTTCCCTCTCGATTCTTCTCTCTTCTCAGGTCCCTCACTCCCAAACTCTCAGCTTCGTTTCAAGTCTTAAACTTTTCAGATTCCGACCGATTGCTTGGATTTTAAGAATTGATTTTTGCGTAGTGATTGAAGTAGTGAAATGTGGAATTTGCAGGTGCTATTGGTGAGCGGTGCAGAGAGCAGGTACGACGCGTCGTTTAATTCATGGAAGTTAGAGAGGAGCTAGATTGGAAGTTAATGCTTTTGCGTTGTGTGCAGGTTCTTAGTGTTGAAGCTCCTTCAGCTGATGAGAGAAGCGAGTTGTGGAAGACTTTTTATCGAGGAGCTGCATTCAGAACATTTGCTCGGGTTTTGTTAACTGGTACTTCTCTTGCCTCTAATTTTCGTATTTTCCGAATATCAGAACTCTTAGAAATTTTCAGTTGTTTCCATTAAACTTGGCCTAGTGGAGAATAGAGATTAGGACTTGTATGTATGTGGCTGTGGATATTGAGAATTTTTAGGTTGGGGGAAAAGTAAATGCAATGTGAACAGATTACACTATTGTAGAGAACTTATTGATTCAAATGGAGGTTTTGGTAGAAATGGTGAGCTTCTGCGTATATCTTATATCGTATGCTCTCTTGTTGCGTGCAGATGTCGCTTCCAATTGGCTTGCTTGTTTCCCGTTTTCAGCACGGAAACATGTGTATGATGTCTTCTTTGTTAACGGACTTGCCACTGAGGTTGTTCAGATTTTGGTCCCTTGTCTACAGCAAAATGGAAGTGGTGATGTTGATGTCAATGCTGTTCACTCCAATACTGAAAGGTATGGATTGATAACTGAGGTCCAATTATTCTAGTCTGTCATCTGGTTTTTACTTTGTAGTGTCTACAATTCATTGGTGGCTGATTTTCAATTCGTTGACATTTTTACCATTACCACAGGTTACTTGTACTTTGCTTGGTTGAAAATAATGGGGTGCTCCAGATGGCTAGAGAATTTGGTGGCTCTTTCCAGTCTGAAGATTATACAAATGAAAATCTCATGTCAAATGTATCTAGAGTGGCACAGATTGTTGCATCTATACCTGACAAAGCACAATTGAGAGCCCCAACTTCACTTTCAGCACAGTATCCTTTAATCTCTTCTGTTGGATAATTGAATTCATGAACTTCTGTATGCGTTGCAAAGTGTATGCTAGATGATAGACATAGTTAAATGTTCTATCATCACCATTCTGGAAATCTGACTTCAGAATGGAGGTAGAAATGTCATATATACCTACTTAATTCAGATCAAACATTTTTGTTACTATCTTCATGTTGTTTATCCTTGACAAAGTACTATAGTTTGTTCTTCAAGCAAGTTACCATTCAGCTTCTTTCTCTAGCAGAAGAAGGGAATATGGAGATATTAGATGGCTTCCATGAAAGTAACATGAATGGGACCTTACTGTTTGTTGGGGAAACATTTTCTCGTATATGTCGACGTGGATCTGTAGGTAACTGTTATAAGTTTAAGCGCTGCAACTAGAAATATAGTTTTTATGCAAGAAGAGCTGATTCTCATTTATGTGCTTTCCCCTTTTGAAAACATTCTTCCTTTCTATAGTACATGTTTATATTTAACAAAAGAGGCACCAATTCTGTTCTCTTGTTAGTTCAGCATTAAACTGATTTACAGAATATTCGTGTAGGATGCTTTTATGTGATGAAGGTTTTTGATGCTCTTTAAACACAGATGTGCTTTTAAGTGAAATAATCCCAAGGATTCTTAGACATGTCCGGAGTTTGTCATCATCAACTATGGACTCACTAGGTTCAGATGTTCTGGAATCAGACCCTGGTTCCCAATTTTGGTTGAATCTTATTCAAGCAATCAAAGATTCATATGCTGTGGAAAGAATGTCTGAGCAACTTTTACATCAGCTTGCAACTGAACAAGTGGGTGATATTGAAGCTTACTGGATTCTTTGGCTATTATTTCATCGGGTTTTCAAGAGCCAAATATCAGCGAGGTTAGTGAATCTCTCTCTCTCTCTCTCTCTCTCTCTCACACACACACACACACACACACACACACACAAACAACTTTGCAAATGATAGATTCTGCAAAGTTGTGTGTGTGTGAGAGAGAGATTCTTATGGAAGAAGGCATTGTTTTTATTATTGTTTGATTTCACTTAATCAGTTTTCTGCTCTGCCAATTTATTGATACTCAGCTTCCACTTTATCAGGTCCATGTTTACTGACAAGTTTTTAGTCTGGAAAGTATTTCCTATTTGTTGCCTTCGATGGATCCTTCAATTTTCCGTCCTTGAATGCGCACCAGATTCTAATTCACTTGCTAAAGGTCATAATACCCGCAATTTCTTAGACACGTTACAGCATCTGGTAGCAGTATGGTCTAAAAGGGAGTTTGTACAATCAGCCCCAGTCGAGCAGCAAATATGTATCCTTCTTCATTTCTTTTCCTAGCATCTGAAAGTAGTCTGCAATGCAAATGATTCTTAATACCTGATCTTTACAACAGAAAATGTTGTAGAAGCTACTATTCTATAGAACAAATCCTGTTGCATTAAAGAAACCTTGTGTTCCACAATGCACTTTTGGGATTTTGTTGTGCCTTAATCGAGTTTATCAGATGTAACTGCTGGTGTAGGCCTTTCCCTAGAGCAGATGTCTAAGGAGGAATTAGATGAGACAAAGGATGTGCTGCATTCAATTCTCCAAGGAGTGAGCTGTAAATTTCTCTCTTTTTCTATCAGTATAGTGTCTTGCAATGTTAGTGGCTATTATCTTGTATTATATCTTGTGTCTTTTGCTGGCAGGTAGGCTTGAAAGCCCTAATCATTTAGTACGGAAGATGGCTAGCTCTGTTGCTTTAGTTTTCTCCAAGGTGATTGATCCAAAAAATCCTCTATACCTTGATGACAGCCTAACTGGGGAGACTATTGACTGGGAATTTGGGTTGTCTACTCCTAAGAAAGGTACCTTGGGAACCTCAAGTTGCTTAGAAGAAGGTATGAACAAATCCAAAATATCTAAAACCTCAGTGCTGGAAGATGGCTTAAACCACAAAGCCAGTGGGAAGAGTAAAAGTAGGAAATTATCTGCAACAAAGTTGGTTGATCCAGACGAGATCATTGATCCTGTTACACTGAATTATGATTCAGTCTCTGATGAAGATGACAACAATGATAGTGAGGATTCTGATGTCTCAAGTGACTCATCTTTACAGCCATATGATTTATCAGATGATGACACAGATTTGAAAAGGAAATTTTCACAGTTGGTTGATGTAGTTGGGGCACTTCGGAAATCTGATGATGCTGATGGGGTAAGTGTACTAAGTACATTAAATTAGTTTGCCCGCATATATTTTAAGAATACAATAATAGACTAAGTTTGTACCTTTGTGGTATACATGATATTCACCTTTTGATGCAGCTTGTGAGATCTCTTTTGGAAAACTTAAGACAAGCTGGACCATGTTATTCATGGCACCTTGCAATTAATTAGGGAGTTGCATGAAAAATGGTTGGGATTCCCAAAGTGCAATTTCCCTGGCCATTCAATCCGTGTTGTGACAATCTTGTGTACAAATTTTCTTCTAGATTATCACTTTGTAGTTTCATATTGCAGGTGGAGAAGGCTCTTGAAGTTTCTGAAAAACTTGTGCGAGCATCACCTGATGAGCTTAAGTTTGTAGCAAGTGATCTCGTGAGAACCCTGGTACAGGTTCGTTGCTCTGACTTGGCTATAGAAGGTGAGGAAGATTCAGCTGAAGACAAGAGACAAAGAACATTGGTCGCTTTGCTTGTCACGTGTCCATTGGAGTCTCTTGAAACTTTAAACAAACTACTATATTCACCTAATGTGGATGTCAGTCAGCGCTTACTGATTCTTGATGTAATGACCGAGGGGGCTGAGGAGCTTGCTGATACTAAAATTATAAAGGCTAAACATCAGACTAGGGCCCTCATATCGACCACATCAGAGACACAAGCTTGGTTCTTGCCTAGTGACATAGGTCCTCCTGGAGCTGGTGCCTGGAAAGAGATTTCAGAAACAAATTCTTTACTGAACTGGACAAATCGTTATCAGAGGGAACTTCCCCCAAAGCCTGGTCAGATTAGGAGAGGAAAGACACGTCAATGGAGCCTTAGATCAGCCAATGCACCAAAAAGCCAAATAGAATGGTCCCATAATAAGTTTCCAGTGTATGCAGCAGCATTTATGCTTCCTGCCATGCAGGGGTTTGATAAGAGAAGGCAAGGTGTCGACCTTCTTGATAGAGATTTTATCGTCCTGGGAAAACTCATCTATATGCTCGGAGTCTGTATGAAATGTGCAGCCATGCATCCGGAAGCATCTGCTCTGGCTGGCCCTCTTCTAGATATGCTAAGCTCCAGGTATTTAAAAAAAACGCCAGCATGTGTATTTTCAAAATGTTTTCCAGACCCTTGAAAAGCCTAGCCCAAAGATTATGTGTGAGAACTGAAATGATGTGGTTTTCTAATAGCAGCTTCAACACTGCATTTTTGCACCGAACTGTCTTCTATATGTCACTAAATCCCATGGTGTTAACTTTGTGCAGGGAGATATGTTTTCACAAGGAAGCATATGTCAGAAGATCTACCCTTTTTGCAGCTTCATGCGTATTGCTATCACTTCACCCCTCTTATGTAGCAACCTCCTTAGTTGAAGGCAATACTGAAATTTCTAACGGACTTGAATGGATTCGCACATGGGCCCTTCATGTAACTGAATCAGACACAGATAGAGAGTGTTATTCGGTAAGCAAACAACTCTAAAGCTTCATAGGGGGTTCAGAATTCATGCACAGTTATCTTGTGTTAACCGTTGTTTTAAATTAGATGCTGTTTGAATAAAACCCCCAGAAAAATGTTGTTTAAATAACATCATAGGAATGATAGGCTGAAACGTACATCATGGCATTTGTTTGAGAAAAAGAATTTTGGGAACATTATTTGAACTCTTATTTTTTCTTCAATATCTGACCATAGTGTTCGTTCAATTGTGAAATACTTGGGGTGAGTCACTGCCCTCTGGAAGACTCTCTTTTTATGACCAGCTCTCCTTCTTTTAATTGCTGCAACGTTGATTAACCTGTGTATATATATTTTTCTTATCTTAGATGGCTATGAAATGTCTGCAACTCCATGCTGAAATGGCCCTGCAAGCTTCTCGAGCACTAGAGTCGGCACAAAGCACGTCCAATGCAAAGAATGTTGTTGGGATTCCGTCCAATCTATCCAAGGGAACAATTATCATCCCCCACTCCAATGTGAAATACTGATTTTATCATCAAAAAGACAATTGCATCTTGCCTTTTGTAATTTCTGTATAGTGCTACTAATTACAATCGATAATTTGTTGTTGGGTTCTCGCTTTTCTTTTCCCCATATCCTCACCTTGCTCTCCTACCCTTCCTACCCTTCTAGACTCCACCACCCCCAGTTCCTCCGATACTCCTTGACTTGTCTTTCCCATAACTCTGGTAGGGGTTCTGATAAATGGTCTCCCTTTGTTGATAAAAAAAGAGAGTACTGAGATGAATTTTTTATATACAAATTACCAACATAAACTTATTACTGACTTGCTTTGCACGCTGCCATTGAGACATTTATACATTTGTCCTTAAGAAACCACAGCTAGAAAATCTAATATTCCAAGTAACTCTGGCTTGGAATACTTGTCACGACACAATATTTTATAAAGAGGGAAAAAATCATTAATGGTTACTGAGTTATGATTCATGCGACATTGAATTCACTAACTATTCAAAAATATTATTTAAATCACTCACTTTAACATCTGTCTTTCACATAACTCACTCTCATCTAACGACATCTATTGCGTCGTTAAAAATTTGTATGAAGAGGGTTATTTTTGTCAAATTACATATAAATATTTGAAAATTAAGAAAATGAATTTTTTGAAGAAAGTTATTAGGTTTCTTTTTCAAATTTTTTTTACAATTTTCTGATAATTTCTTTAAAAAAAAAAAAATCTGCCTTTTTTTTCTTTAGCAAAATTCTTTTTCAAGTTGGAAATGTATATTTAGTGTTTATACAAATATATCCTCTATTTTAACTTCTTCTAACAGAAGATATAACAGCAGTGAGTTAAGCATAAGATAATGATAAATGTGAGTAAGTTAAGTGTCGAATAAGTCATAACTCAGTGACCATTAGTGATTTTTTGTCTAGAAAATATGAACATGACATAACACTTGCTCCTGTTAAAAAAAGTACTACTTACCAGCAAATTTGAAAAATGTCGACCCAAGGTGTTGCTTATGTATAGGTCTAGAAGCAAAATGTAGACCCATATTATAGTCTACCATTTGGAGCTTAATTTCTCTTAGCTTGTCAACCAATTTCGGTTGACAATCTAACTTGAAAAAATCAACGAAAAAAATGTGACTATTTTTTCATCTCTTGTTTTATTTTCCTTTTCGTTCCAGCTATATTAATTCGAAGACCTTGTTAAACATAGTTGAATAGTTGATAACCTCTTTTCGTTAACAGTTATCACTTCCCTAATTAGTGGCGGACTATAATGCAAATTTAGGGTGGGCTAGTTAAAGACTTGCTAATTAGAAAACTGTTTTGTTTTTTTATTATTGATAATGCTTCCAAGAAATTTAGACTACATTTTAAAAGAATTAAAAAAAAAAAATACTAATAGAAGATATTGGAACTAAAGAAAATGGGACAGTGAAAATAAAAAATGCTAGATTTTCTTTTAACAAAAGAAATTTTAAGAAATAATAGTAGAAAATATCGGTATATCAAAGACATATTAAGAATGAACAAAATAAACACAGCACTTTGCCAACTCAACCAATATCTATATAAAAAAAACTACACACGAAAATATCGTAGATGGCGTAGGTAAAGGTGCTTCATATAATTTCTTATTTCTTTCTTTCTTTCCATGTCAAACTAATGTCTTGAGCTCTCAAATAAACTTTTCGAACTAATTTAGAGGTCAAGAATCAAGTGAAACTCTGTTATGGCATGACTTGAATGATTCGCAAAAAAAAAATTCATTTCATGCGTTATATATGCATAAAAATTAGGCATCATTTATCGACATATTTAAATTTTCAAATCTAAAATCAAAATAAAGAAACAAATATTTTTAAATCGAGAATGGCCTTGGTGCCCAAAACGTATGGCACTTGGAGCCATACTAAAACAATAGTTTGGCTTCACATAAATTGCTAGACAGTTTATATGAGGGGAAAAAAGCAGTTTCAATGAGGCTGGTCTTGATTTTGACATTTCTTAATGATTTTCAAAGAGAAGTAGTTAATAAAGCTGAAAATACCACACATAACAAAATCAACTAGAACGTCAGATGCATGACAAAAGAGAAGTAGATAGTAAAGCTGAATATCTTATACATTTCCTAATTCGATCCAGTTGATAGTGTAAATCATAACCCTCATGCATCATGGGGGGATCTAGGTACTCATAGTATTGACAACCATCGTTGTCCTCATCATGAAGCGCAAGGGTACATCTGCCTGTAGTTATGTTTGACACAGCTTTCAAAATTGTCAGCCTCTTCCTTGGGAGAAAGATTTTCACACCACATTGAATGTGGTATATGCCATTTGAATAGGGTTTTAGTGAAGGTAGTTGTGCAAATTCATTATAGGTGCTGGTTACTGTGCCAGGTCAGCGATCCGCACCCACTCCAAGACTCCATGTAAACCGTCAGATCAAATATCGACGGTCCATAACCTTCTATTCCACATTTCCACTATCATGCGGATCGACCTCCATTTTTCTAAAGGCACACCGCCTGCTACATATAGCCCATAGACCTTGAGTTAAGTGATATTTTTGAAAAATCAGTAAGTAATGATCATTCTAGCTTAAGATGAATGATATAACCGCTCTTATAAGTTTGATTAAAATATATATAAATATCATAAAAAAATTAGCACCTATAATATGTAAACCTTGAAAAAAAATTTGGGTTGGAATAGTCTTTCAATAGGATCTACCACCATACCTAGTCCCCTACGATCATTTAAATGTAATTCATTTATGTTTAAAGAAAACTGAATTGGGAGAGAATTGAATGGTACTTTCATTGATAATAGGGGCCTCTTTATATAGAGGATTACAAACATAGAGATAGAGTTGTACATGGAAACATAATCGTACATTGATTGGATATCTCCTAAGATTCTCCGAGAATATCTCTAATATAAATCATATTTCAACTAGAGCAAGTAACCTCGAGTTTGGGCCTGACACATATTCTGGATTTACTTGAACACTCCCCCTTGTGTCGCCCAAACGTGGTGCTCCTCTCGTTGCCTCATTAAAAACTTTGCCGAGTAACAAAAACCCTGTGGGACAAAAATAACCTCGGTTGAAGGGGAACAAGAGCACAACACACCCTTCATGTTTCGAGATCATAAATGTAGACATCTCTCCCTGATGTCTGCATCTCCTCCTAATGACTACGGTCATGGGAGTTCGGATAACTTCCACAAACGATGCTACCAACATGTTTCTCGAAAGTGGAATTTAGGCAATGACTTAGTGAGCAAGTCTGCCACACTGTCCTCATATCAAACATTCACTTTGATCTTGAGGAGAGTCTGTTGTTGTTGATTATGCTTGGTGTTGTCACTTTTGATGTAGCCTTTGCTTCATTCGTTCAATGCAAGCAGCATTATCCTAAATGCTCGTAGGCTCATCTGTGGTAGACTTCAAACCACAATTGTTTCAAACATGCGTAATTATGGATCCAATCCATATACATTCACGAACCACTTCGTGAAGAGCAATAATCTCTGCATTGTTCAAAGATATAGCGATTAGGGCATGTTCCAAGATATTACGGTCTTTACCCATGGTGACCACTTAACCATTTTGGGAATGACCTTTGTGTGGGTCAGAGAGATACCCAACATCAGCAAAACATTCCAAAACACATGTCGTTTTGGGATGGGGAATTGGGGATAGTGGACGCAGGCCAATGTTGGCGGCGTTCCTGGTGTGTGATGGGTCCGAATCCATCGTCTCTCTGTAGGGATAGAACAAGCCCATATCAATCGTACATCTCAAGTATCGAAAGATATCTTTTACATCAATCCAATGACGTCACGTTGGCGCAAAACTATATCTAGCTAACAAGTTCACAACATAAGAGATGTCCGGTCTTGTGCATTGAGATAAGTATAATAATGCGCCTATTGTACTTAAGTAAGGCACTTTTGCCTCTAGCACATTTTCGTCATCATCCTTTGGACGAAGAGGATCATTTTCAGGATCAAGACTACGGACGATCATGGGGGTGCTTGAAGGCTTTTCCCCTGTCAAAATGCCTAAGCATCTATCGACACGATGCTCAAGTTCCAAACTGAGACATAATCGTGTTCTCCCAAAATCATTCATCTTAAACTCAGATTTCAAGTGTTCAGCGGTTTCCTTTAACTCATTAAGGGCTTCTAATGAAGATCATGTCCAACATGAACCGCGATAGAATCCGAAACTTGTTATGGAAACGCGCGGGCATATCATTTCCCAATCAAGTAGTCACTTTAGTGAGCGTTTCAATCTCTTTGTAAAATGCTCTCCATGGTCTAGAGCCACTTGACTTGGGTAAATGAAGTTCACCATGAACCTTCATGTATATTCCATATCTAGATCCCCATAGAGACATGTAGTGACCACAATCGTAAGCTGCATGATCAGTTATTCGGAAACTACCAAACCGACAGGGTAGTGGAGTGCACTGACATCCATTACGAGAGAATATGTCTCATCGTAGTCGATTCCAGGGCATTTTGTGAGAAGCCTTGCGCCATAAGGCTAGATTGTCATCTCTTTTTCTCATCACGCTTTCTAACGAATACCCATTAGTAACATGTTTTATGTTAGGAGGTGTTGGCATAATTGGCTCAAAAACCTTCCTCTTCGATAGAGAATAAAACTTAACCTGGATCGCATTTTTCCATTTAGGCCAAATTTCTCTACGTCGGCATTCATTCATCAACTGAGCGTGGTTCGATATCATCGGACTCAACAAACTCATGCACAACGAAATGCGCAACTACATCATCAATTATGATGGAGTTTCTATCTCACGTCTCATGTACACTAGTGTAATTTTCAAAGAGCTCTATATTCTCAAGAATAGGTTCTGTCGTTGAGGCGTCACCCAAATATAACCATAACTCGGAAGGGTCATCAATACTATTTCAAGGACATGGAATAGCCAAAGTTCTACTTGCCAAATGGCACCTTAATTACTGTCACAGAAACTCTCTATGCTCCTAGGGCAAATCGCACTATGAATAGCCAACGGATTCCATGAAAAAACGCGTGTAGATAATGGAAATGAGTTCCTTTGCAATGCCTCTAATGATTGCGAACAAAGACGCATCTTAGAGAAGTTTATGTGTCTCTCTAGTGGACTCTATGTCACTATTCGAGCTATTAAATCCAATGAAGTTATGAGAGAATATCTCTTGGATTTAGACACATATTGGCTTTGTCAAGACAGGATAGGTTATCCTGGTCATGATATGATGATCCGTCTACTAAAGACTTCACATAGACACGCTTTCTCTCGAGCGAAATGAAGCATGAATCAAAAGTTCATTCCTGAATTACGTTCTTATCCATGATGCCATGGATGACTTCCATCATGGTGATGGCACCCCAGGTGATGCTGCAATCACCAACTTGCTTCAAATAGTGTTTCAGACGTTCAGGCCTAACCAAAATTCTCATTGGTTGCTTCTAAAGCCTCTCGCTCATTTTACAAAGCCTGTTCCTTAGGGAAATTAGGACTAAGACAGTTCTATGTAAAAGATATGAAAATACTCATTCTGTTCTTACATAGAATCCATGTGGATTCTACGGACTGATTCAACCAACTTGCGGACGTTTAAATATCTCATGATGTTGGTTGACACGCAAACATGCTGGTCACGTGTTGTGCTATTTTCCACTTGTAATGCTGCTTATGCTTCACTCCTAGCACATATCATACAACAACGGGCTCACTCCCCAGATTATCCTATTCCGTAAATTGGACTTGACGATGCTAGAGAGTTTACATCGAAGACTTTCAATGGTTATTGCATTGGGACTGATGTTGTACATTATATTCCCATGAACACACCCAAATGGTCTCGCGGAAATGACTATGATGGTAGTCTGGACATTGGTAATGCGCATCAATCTCCTTATATCCGCTTGGGGTGATGTAACATTGCATGCAGCGATGCTAATTCTTCTACGACCCACCGCTACTCAATCTACCTCTGCGTTACAGCTAGTGATTGGGTACAAATATCGTACTTACGCATATTTGAGTGTGTCATTTATGTGCCAATTGCATTGCCACAACGCTCAATGATGGGTCCTTATAGACGAATGGGCAACTCAGTTAGATTTGAGACTCAAACAATCGTCCGCCACTTAATGCCCTTGCAAGGCGATCTCCTTACCGCTAGATTTTCGAATGTCACTTTGATGAGAGAGTCTTCCCGTCTTTAGGGGGAGATAAGAACATGAATGTTCAGCAGGAACGATAGGAATTGTCGTAGTCTGTCCCCACTATGTCTCATCTCGATCCTCATTAAAGTGACGAGATCATACAAAGATGCTGCAAACAAGCCTGGAAGGAAGGACGTCCCTACAAGAGGACGTAGCGCTACCCTACACAGAGGTAGGCATGGCGCCAACGCCAAAGAGAGTGACACTCTGGCATTACAATCCATGGCCCCAGCTAGGATGCGTGGAAGGCCTGTGGGTTCGAAGGATACTTTGACACATTCCAATCCTTTGATCATCAAGACTCAAAATCCATCTCATGAGAATCTTTCGGGTTATGGTTATCGTTGGGGGACGCCTCAACGTCAGAACCTATTCCTGATAATATAGAGCTCTATGAAAATTACACTAGTATACATGAGACGTGGGATACAAACTCCATCATAATTGATGATGTAGTTGCTCATTTTGTTGCTCATGAGTCCTATGATATCGAACCACACTCCGTTGATGAATGAATGCCAACATAGAGAGATTTGGCCTAAATGGAAAGATGTGATCCAGGTTAAGATGGATTCTCTAGCGAAGAGGAAGGTTTTTGAGCCAGTGATGCCAACACCTCCTAACATAAAACATATTGACTAATGAGTCTTCGTTAGAAAGCGTTATGAGAAAAAGAGATGGCAGTCTCGCCTTATGGAGTAAGGCTTCTCACAAAACGCCCTGGAATCGACTACGATGAGACATATTCTCTCGTAATGAATGTCATTGCACTCCACTACCTTGTTAGTTTGGTAGTTTCCGAATAACTAAACATGCAGCTTACAAATGTGGTCACTACGTATCTCTATGGGGATCTAGATACGGAATATACATGAAGGTTCATGGTGAACTTCATTTACCCAAGTCAAGAGGCTCTAGACCACGGAGCGCGTTTACAATAAGATTGAAACACTCACTAAAGTGACTACTTGATTGGGAAGGGATGTGCCCACGCGCTTCTATGACAAGTTTCGGATTTTATATCGGTTCATGTTAGACATGATCTTCATTAGAAGCCCTTAAAGAGTTAAGGGAAACCGTTAAACACTTGAAATCCGAGTTTGAGATGAAGGATTTTGGGAGAACACGATTATGTCTCGTTTTAGAACTTGAGCATCGTGTCGATAGATGCTTAGGCATTTTGACAAGGTCAAGCCTTCAAGCACCCCCATGATCGTCCATAGTCTTGATCCTGAAAAGGATTCTCTTCGTCGAAAGGATGATGACGAAGATGTGCTAGAGGCAGAAGTGTTTTACTTGAGTACAATAGGCGCATTATTGTACTCATCCCAATGCACAAGACCGGACATCTCATATGTTGTGAACTTGTTAGCTAGATATAGCTCTGTGCCAACGCGACGCTATTGGATTGGTGTAAAAGATATCTTTCGATATTTGAGATGTATGATTGATATAGGCTTATTCTATCCTTACAAAGAGATGATGGATTCGGACCCATCAAACACCAGGAACGCCGCCAATCCTGGCATGCGTTCTCTATCCCCATCCCAAAACGATATAAGTGTTTTGGAAGGTTTTGCTGATGTTGGGTATCTCTTTGACCCACACAAAGGTCATTCCCAATCCCGTCAAGTGTTCACCATGGGAAAAGACGGTGACATCTTGGAGGTCTACAGAATAAACCATAGTCGCTATATCTTCGAACAATGCATAGATCATTGCTCTTCACAAAGTGGTTAGTGAATGTATATGGATTGGATCCGTAATTACGCATGTTCGAAGCAATTGTGGTTTGAAGTTTACCACAGATGAGCCTACGAGCATATAGGATAATGCTACTTATTTTGAACAAATGAAGCTAGGCTACATCAAAAGCGACAACACCAAGTATAATCAGTAACAACAGACTTTTCTCAAGATCAAAGTGAATTAGGTTCAATCTGAGGAAAATATGGCAGACTTGTTTACTAAGTCATTGCCCAAATCCACGTTCGAGAAACATGTGGCAAGAATTGGCTTGCGAAAATTATCTGAACTCCCATGATCGTAGTCATCAGGGGGAGGCACAGACATCAGGGGGAGATGTCTACATGTTTGTCTAGAATCGTGAAGGGTGTGTTGTGCTCTTTTTCCCCTTCGACGTAGGTTATTTTTGTCCTACTGGGTTTTTATTACTCGGCAAGGTTTTTAACTAGGCAACGAGAGAAGCATCGCGTTTGGACAACACAAGGGGGAGTGTTTAAGGATATCTCTATTTGTGTTTGGTCCAAACTCTAGGTTACTTGACCTAGTGGTAATAAGGTTCAATTAGAAGAATCTAGATATTATCTTTCCTTGTATGATTCTAACTTTATGCATTGTAATCCTCTATATAAAGAGACCCATATTATCAATGAGAATACACAGCAAATTCCTTTCAATTCTCGTTTCCCTAAAACACTTATTAAATTAATTTATTGGAGAAGATCGATTATGATTTACTTTGTATTAATAGAAATTAAAAAAGAAATGCATCAAACATTAAATCCGGAAAGTAATATATGCTGCTTTAGAGTTTAGAGTATGATGCTTGATTCGGGTCGGGGGTCTGGTCGGGTCAACAAGAAATGAGTCCCCAATTAAAGGTTTTTTTATTGGCGGGAGAAGTACTGTAACTCTTTTCCCGCTCATCTTCATCACCAGAAGGTGATTCAACTTCGATGTTCGAAGCAATTGTGGTTTGAAGTTTACCACAGATGAGCCTACGAGCATATAGGATAATGCTACTTATTTTGAACAAATGAAGCTAGGCTACATCAAAAGCGACAACACCAAGTATAATCAGTAACAACAGACTTTTCTCAAGATCAAAGTGAATTAGGTTCAATCTGAGGAAAATATGGCAGACTTGTTTACTAAGTCATTGCCCAAATCCACGTTCGAGAAACATGTGGCAAGAATTGGCTTGCGAAAATTATCTGA
Source organism: Rosa chinensis (assembly GCF_002994745.2). Classification (NCBI taxonomy): domain Eukaryota; kingdom Viridiplantae; phylum Streptophyta; class Magnoliopsida; order Rosales; family Rosaceae; genus Rosa; species Rosa chinensis. The sequence continues at coordinate 9,984,622 of NC_037094.1, read as the reverse complement.
ACTCCCATGATCGTAGTCATCAGGGGGAGGCACAGACATCAGGGGGAGATGTCTACATGTTTGTCTAGAATCGTGAAGGGTGTGTTGTGCTCTTTTTCCCCTTCGACGTAGGTTATTTTTGTCCTACTGGGTTTTTATTACTCGGCAAGGTTTTTAACTAGGCAACGAGAGAAGCATCGCGTTTGGACAACACAAGGGGGAGTGTTTAAGGATATCTCTATTTGTGTTTGGTCCAAACTCTAGGTTACTTGACCTAGTGGTAATAAGGTTCAATTAGAAGAATCTAGATATTATCTTTCCTTGTATGATTCTAACTTTATGCATTGTAATCCTCTATATAAAGAGACCCATATTATCAATGAGAATACACAGCAAATTCCTTTCAATTCTCGTTTCCCTAAAACACTTATTAAATTAATTTATTGGAGAAGATCGATTATGATTTACTTTGTATTAATAGAAATTAAAAAAGAAATGCATCAAACATTAAATCCGGAAAGTAATATATGCTGCTTTAGAGTTTAGAGTATGATGCTTGATTCGGGTCGGGGGTCTGGTCGGGTCAACAAGAAATGAGTCCCCAATTAAAGGTTTTTTTATTGGCGGGAGAAGTACTGTAACTCTTTTCCCGCTCATCTTCATCACCAGAAGGTGATTCAACTTCGATGTGGGACCCACCTCCTCCTATTGCGCCCCCCCCCCCCCCCCCAAAATTTGATCAAATTGTAACACCAGTTTCCCTCTAGCACCACCACAGCAAGAAGCCATGGCTGCTGCAGCTCTCTCCAAGCTCCTCTCCTCCCTCCTCCTTCAGCCACCACCACCACCACAACAAGAGTTCACTCTTCCGCCACGTGTCCCTCTCCCTAAACCCTCGCCACCATCCCCTCTCGTTGCCAGCTGGGCCCCATCGGCGGAAAATGTAGCCTTTCCGTCGCTGGCCAACTCAAACGTGCTCTTCTTCAGCTCGGCCGGCTTCAACGGCCAGGTGTTGGTCCAAGACAACGAGCCGGAGGAGTGGCTCCTCAACCGGTTCAGGAGGGAGGTCATCAGGGCCGGCGTGTTCCTGGAGTGCAAGAAGAGGAGGTTTTTCGAGAACAACCAGGACAAGAAGAAGAGAAGGGGCGCCATCTCCAAGAAAAAGAAGAAGAGAAAGGCTAGGCAGGCTGCTAGAAGGAACAAGAACAACCCCCAAAGGTTTGATCTTTCTGACTTAAGATTGCTTTTTGATGAGTCTGATATTGCATTTTGGGTCTGTTTTCTAATGATGTTTATACTTTTTTAATACTAATTATTAGGTGGTGATAAGCATAAAGTTTGACTACGGTTTAGTATATTGTTAAGAAACTAATGCTGTATAATGTGGGTTTGACATGGGCTTCTCCAAGAACTAGTCTCCACATCTCCAATATGTTGAAATTTTTTATGAAAACAGAAAAGCATGCATCATTTGAGCCTACTCAAGGAAACCCTTCCGTTTGTGCTAATGCTAGCTTGGAATGAATCTTTTGGTAAAAGCAAAAGAGATGGATTTGTAAGGGATCCGGCTCCTCTAAAGTGAGGAGGTTGTGAATTTACGTCAATTTCATTAAATCTGGACTCTTTGTCTAATCTAAGGGTTATTATAATTGACACATCATTCTTCCATAGATTTTTGGTTTTCCATCTAAACTCCAGTTAACTATGCCGTTAACTCAAAAAAAAAAAATGAAGAGAGAATTAGGGATTTCTCGTCGACGTTTCTCCCCTGCGTCAAATTCCTTCCTTGTGCTTCCTTTTCTATTTTTCTTTGCTTCCATGGCTGCACACCAACCATGCATGGAATAACTTCTTGCAATTGTGTTAATTAATAAATTCATCAAGAAACTTGGGAAGTTAGGTTTTGGTACGTATGGTTTTGTTTCGCAGGGTGCAGGGCTTTGTAATCTTGGCAATACGTGCTTTATCAATGCGATTCCGCTATGCTTTACGCATATTAAGCCCCTAGTGGGGAAGGTCTCTGTTCTTTCAATCATCCATTGCCTTTTGATTGTAAAACCTAGCTGCAATTGTATTTGATCCATAATCTGTTTTTTATTTGTTTGAAAACTTGATATATATTATATATCACTTTCTTATTCAGAGTACTGGCTTTAATGTGAAATTGGGTTTATTCTGGTAGTAGTGAGGGGTTCTGTGTTCTTGGTGCTCTTCGTGAACACATTGATATTTCAATAGCATCTTCAGGAGAGGCTTTTTCACCATTGAAGCTTGTCTGTAATTTGAATTGTATCCTTCATTTCTAATGCATGGTTGGTGTGCAGCCATGGAAGCAAAGAAAAATAGAAAAGGAAGCACAAGGAAGGAATTTGACGCAGGGGAGAAACGTCGACGAGAAATCCCTAATTCTCTCTTCATTTCTTTTTTTTTTGAGTTAACGGCATAGTTAACTGGAGTTTAGATGGAAAACCAAAAATCTATGGAAGAATGATGTGTCAATTATAATAACCCTTAGATTAGACAAAGAGTCCAGATTTAATGAAATTGACGTAAATTCACAACCTCCTCACTTTAGAGGAGCCGGATCCAAAAGTTATTATGGGACGTTTACTTACTTGGAATGGAAAATAATCATGAATCGGAAACAAGTGGAATGGGAGAAGAAATGAATCGGTATTGATTCCGGAGGAATGATTCCTAAACCCATCTCTCCCCTTCGTAATCGAATTCCTGAGTATTCCGGAATCGTTTCCTGATAAATAGGTGGGACCTACACCAATTCCGATTCCTTCATATGTTAGTAAACACAGGAATTCTTTTACTTGGAATCATTCCGATTCATTTATGTGTTAGTAAACACGAGGGTGTTTTTACTCCGTAATCATTCCATTCCATTCCAAGTAAGTAAACGTGCCCTTAGTGGCTTGAAATTCAAGTACTGTTTGTGAGTTTTTCCCTAATTTACTTAGAAGAGTGTTATCGCATTTGATGAAATCAGCTTGCTTATCTTAAGAGTTGGATTTCTGCATATCAGCGTACGTATGTTATCCATATGAATCTAGCTAGTAACAGAATAGCCACTTCTATACTTATTCTCCATATTACATTTTGAAGATTTCTCTTCATTGCTCTGGTTCTTTTGTGGGATCGAGATTTCTCTTTGAGGATTCTTTTAGAAGGTATATTTGTTTGTTCTAGTTATTGAATAACATGCTATAATGTGGCTTTCCGGCTTTGCTCCAAATGCGAAATTTTTGCTTGCTTAATTGTTTGGTGTTCTGAGGGAATCTGATAGTTGTGATCTCCGACGATGATCATTATTCATTATGCTCTATGTCAGGTCTCCGATCCGCAATCAAGATATCGAAAGCAGTTCAAACAGCTAAAACCCGAGAACAAGGACACTGAACCCATGCCAAGAGGAAAGAGGACAATGGCAGTGATGATAAGTACTGGGGCTTTTATGAAGTAAACCTTGCTTATAATTGATATGAAATGATCTTAACATTCATGTCCCCATTAGTATTAACTGAGAAACCAGTGCAGCCTAACAAGAAGTTTCACATGCCACAATTTTCGTTTATCTAATTTCTCGGTGATTGTAATTTAATAGGGTAAAACATGCAGAATTTGCTTCCGTTTGGATCTAATTCCTGGTTTGAGCAGGACATTAAATTTAACTGATGCCGTCTAGTAATGTTTCTCAAAATTACTACCATTTTGTCGAACTTTTTCTTTGGGTTTATTGCAGTAGAGTACTTCACCGGCGAAACTGTACTACAGGCTCGCACTTGTAAGTGATATGAGACGGAATTGAATAAAAGTAGATTACTTGAAAAGCAAGCTAGCTTATCTGACTTTTGGTTTTAGTTGTTTAGGAGTTTGAATATATAAATATTTTTTTTTTCTTCGACAAAGTCTTTCAATGCAACTAAAAAGAACAAAATCATTATTAAGAAATTATGAGAGACTAGTGAATCTGATGACTGAAAATAAATTATTATAATTTTAACTTTTAAATGTAATACATGTAATTGAGATACATTTATCTCTCATTGTCCATTAAAATGTCTATTTATATGAGTAAAACTGTTGGAGATCGAGCAAAAATGATAAAGAATCTTACTGATCAAACTTTTTTTGGAAATGAAATAGTATTTATTTTTAAGAGAGAGGAAAACTAAAGAATAAAGAGGTTTTGTAACGAGGCCTGCATGTGTAGAATGTGCCGACCAATCCCCACTCGACAAGTCAACCAAAAGTAAGAGAGAATTATCAAACCGGTCCAGTCCGGTCCGATTTCTTGAATCTCATAAATAAAAAAAGCCCGGTTTCTTGGATTTCTTATATAAAGCAAAGCGCATTGGAAAATAGAAACAAACCACCTCATTGTGATTTTGTTGCGTCTGCTACTCCACACTCGTCTACTCTGCTCCGAAACCATGGACCTGCATCAGCTCAACGAAAACGAAGCCCAAGGATCCATCGACGAGCTCAACGAAGGAGGCGGTGGAAAAGGCGATCACTTCGTCTCAGGCGAAGTAAGTGCTTTCTTGATCGCCTTCTCTATTACCCCTCTCAAGCTTTTTCGATCTCAAGGTTTGTGTTTGCTTCGACCAGCTCAACGAAGCAGGCGGAGGACAAGGTGGTCACTTCGGCTCCGGCGAAGTAAGTGCTTTCTTGATTCCCTACTCTCTATTATCCGTCTTAGGGTTTGTCGGTGTTAGTGTTTGTGTTTGATTGTAGCATTTAGTTGCTGGCGATTGTCTCTTAGGATTTGCGTTTGATTCTAGTCTGTGGATTTTCTGCTAGGATTTGTGGCTCCTAACAATTGCTCTTAGGATTTGCGTTTGATTTTAGTAAGTAGATTTTCTGTTAGGATTTGCGCTTGATTACAGTTTTGGGGATTGTCCCTTAGGATTGCTGTTCGATTAGATTTGTGGCGGTTGGCTATTGTTTTTGTGTAGGTGCATTGCTCAACTTCTTGCTTTGATTGTTGAATCTAATAAGTTCAGGTTTATTTGTATTGATTTTAGTCTCGGAATACAAAAATATATGTCATGCTCTCTGATGGACTTATAATTAATTTTTGGAGTATAAAATCTAACAGAAGAGTATGTTTCATAACTGGAAGTTGTTCTTATCGGTTGAATGTTCTTATTTATGAACGCACTGATATTGATTACCGTTTGTCTCCAGTCTCTTGTTCTTTTTCTCTTCAATACTTGGGTACTTGAACCTTCTATCGTGCTTCCTTATGTGTGGACATTTCAGATTATTACTCAAGAAAACGTTGCCTCAATTCTCTTGTTCTTTTTCTCTTCAGTACTTGGGTACTTGACCTTCTATCGCGCTTCCTTATGTGTGGACATTTCAGATTATTAGTCAAGAAAATATGCTTGAAGAAGATTCGTCAAGTTCAACTACTCATCGCTGCCACAAAATCATTAATGATATCCAAAGCTTCCTTCCCACCTCTCGGCCCCGTGTTTCTGATTATCTGGAACAGATAATACAGGGGATAGAACAGGTTCTCTGCTTGCTCTTTTTTCGCTTATTTCTGTACATGTTTTTCAAGTCACTCATTTGTGGGTTTCTGTTCCCTGAAATTGAAAACTCTGTGGAGATGAGTCAATATAGAAAATTACAATTCAATTAAGACCTGTACAAGTTCTCCCTGATTTTTTTTTTTGGCGACGGTTCTCTCTATTGTGTCTTTTTAGTCTATAATTACTCCTAATTGTTTGGTGTAGATCATCAACAAGGGCTATGGCTACCTGGCTGATGGAGATGCGTTCTTTGCCGTCTATGCTGATCAAAAGTTGGAATATGCTACAGATGGTGCACAAATTTCTCTCAAGCTAATAAAGCACCATCCAGCAGATTTTCTGTTGTGGAAGGTCTGACAACCTACACAAGTCACCTCATGCTTACTTTATCTGTTAATTAATATTGTTGTAAAACTTCTGACCTTTCATAATGTTTTCAGTCTGCGAAGGCTGGTGAGCCAAATTGGTACGGCCCTTGGGGACCTGGGAGACCAGGGTGGCCAATTGCATGCAGTGCAATGACTCCTCATCTGCCATTCGAGTTTGATATCCATGCTGGCAGCAGTGACTTGATTTGTCCAAATCAAACTGAAATTTCTGCTCCGAGTAGTGCTGACCAGAATGGGCTTGTCACTATTGATAACAAGAGAATGTCAGAATCAACTCTCACAACTCGTTGGGTAATTATGGAAATCCCTTGTCTTTGTTTGAATGCTTCTTAGAGCTTGTATCTTGTATGATAATTTGAATTACAAAATCTATTTTCCTGTAGATTACTCAATACTATCATCCCCTGGCAGTAAGATACTTCCTGTTAAGTGCACGCTTCACGTCTTCTATCAAGTTTACTGTCTCTCATCTGGAAAGCGCATCAACTGCCATGTATTCCATATATGAGGTACGAGGCCTTAGTAATCAGGGGCACCTGCTAGTTTTGTAGCAGTTTATTCAACTTTCCTTTTCCAGAATAAGTCTTTTCCATTGATTTTTCCTATAAAGATATTCTATGTGATTTGTAATAGATGTTGCACCAAGCTTCTTCATCTTCCTTTTCTTGGTTGATAGTACTGGCAGTTTCCCGTGGTAACTGTTATACCATTATGCCGTTGGTTATTGCTAAAATATTTCTATTTAGGCTAATGTCTATTTTCTTTTGGTCCGACTATCTGGCCAAACGTAATCTGAAATGACGGTGGATATAAACACGAACTTTCTAATGTAGATTGGTCTTTATATTCTGTATGGAGTCTGTTGGACTTGAGGATAATCACTAGGTAGTAGAAGCAAACAACTTATCTGTGAACATAGCTTTGTTGGTTAATGTCGCCATTGTATAAAACAATGATTACGATGGGAGTTCCCTTTTTGTGTATATTTGTTTTGCATTGTTTACCTGAGTTGATCTAGGTAGATAGCATTTTAAACTATGCACTAAACGACTCCCCAAGTTTCCCTAAAACAGTGAGAAAGACCACCTAAAAGGAAATAGAAGTTATACATATCTAGTACTTCATGACATGCTGCTTTGTGATTGTTAGACTCTGCAAGACTGTGAAGATGCTTTATCTTCTCTGACCGGAGGAGCAGAGGAAAGCAGTACAGCAGTTACAATTACTACAGCCCAAAACGACAGCATTGAGCTAAAGAAGCAGTTTGAGACTCAAATGACTGATGATTTGGACATATCCCACATAATGAATGATGCTTTTCAAGGTGCTCTTGATCTTCTAAAGAAAACCTTAAATGTGCTCAAGGTAATCATTGGGTTCCAGTTTTAGTGTTTTGCGTACCCTCCGAGTTTGTATGGGTGTTTAATAACAGAAGATAATTTTATTTCCTATTTTCTCCGAAATAAACAGGAGCAGCAGCCAGCATCATTTCATTGTTTACTTGAAACAGTGAAAGAAGTTAAAGCAGTCCTGGACATTCTCTGTTTGCTGCCCTCCCTTCCATACTCTCAGGTAATATTTCATGTGTTGTTTTCCTATGAATTTGAAGATGAATACTCTTTCATTGAAATCTTCAACAACTGAAAAGTGAACTGCTACGTTGTTGGACAGGTTTTGCAGCAACTAAAAGATACGACACTGAAGAGAGAACAGCTTTCAAAAGGTGGTGCTGTAAGCAGGAAATTAGATAGAGCAGACCTGGAAGAGTGTAATACAAACTGTACTTCTTCTGTGGATGTGAGGAAAGGAGGAAAGCTGGATTTGAGCTGCACATCTAATGTCGGAAAGGAAATAGTACCGTCGAACCTTTCTGATATACCAGAGTGGATACTTGTTGATATTCTGTCACTCCTCTCAGTCAAGGATGCGGCATTAATCAGTTTCACCTGCAAAGCATGGGAAAATTTGTGGACCTATTCTACAAATCTGACTTTTGTTAACCACACAGGCCCCTCTGCCAACCTTGACATTGGACTGAAGATTAGAGAGAGGGAAAAGTATGTTGGCTGGGTCAGAGATGTTCTAAAGTAGTACAGAGGGACGAAGCTTGATAAGTTCCATATCTTCTTCGATTTGGACAGCAGCTATACAAGCGAAATTGATGATTGGGTAGAGTTTGCTCTCGAACGCGATGTTAAAGCGTTGATCTTGGAAATGGTCAGCCCTTTTGATCCTTCTCGTAATAACTATTCCTTTACTAAGCGGATTACGGGCGAGTCCCTCCAAGTGTTGGTGCTTGAAAATGTTGATCTGAATGGAGAGGTTTTTCAGCATATATCTCATTTTCGAGGACTTGAACAACTATCAGTGACTGGTGCATCTGGTTTAAATCGCATCAGAATGTTTGGTTCTTCTGTACGTTTGAAGTCCTTAGTGGTCAGATATTGTTGGAATCTTGAGATTATTGAGATCTGTGATTTACCTCAGCTTGCTTTCTTTGAGTTTGAGGGAAGACCTATAAGCCTGGACCTGAACTCAGTTCCAAATCTAGTGAAAGTGTCCCTTGGCGAGGATGACCTGGAATTCTTAAAAGTAGCCTTCAAGCAGCTTGCTTGCTGTCTCTGTCAGCTAAGAACTCTTACTCTGGATAACACACTTGGTTTTCTGGTTAGTGTATAGCCTTCTATTTTATCATGTTGGCTGGTTCAATATTTAATTGCTGACTCATTGTTTGACATTTTCAGACACAAGAGATTGTTGTCTTTCCTATTCCTCAGTTACCAGAGCTTGTGTGCTTGGAGTTGCGAATCTCACCAGATGATGCATGTGTGCTGTTGCAATTGGCATGTTTTTTGGATGCATCTCCTCGCTTGCAGAAGTTAGTTTTAAAGGTATGCCGTCTTTTAGTCTCTATTTCATAACTGCTGTGAACAGCTTCTGCATATGTTAATACAAATTTAGTAAAATTTTGGAAATTTCTTTGCACCTAGTCTTTAATATTTGTTAGACTTGTTGAGGCAAATTTGCATATATGCTGCATTTGCACGGAACACATGATCTTCAAAGTAAACACATAATGTTTTAACATTCCATGTTGCCATAGCAATCTTATGCTGAGCGGTCTTAAACTGAATAGCGTGGAAAGAAGTGGTTTCAAAGCCAATAAGACGGGAATTTGGATTTAATTTAGGTGGTGCAGCATTTAATAGTTTGAATATTAATTGAGGTCCACATGTATATATCCTCTGCAACGGTTCATTTTTGTTTGTTTTTGTAGGTTATAGGCATTCTCTGCATACATATCATTTTGATCTGCATTCATCTAGTTACATATACAGTGGTATCGAGTTTCAGTTTTCTGCAGTTTGAGCAACATTCAGCTATCGTGTGTGAGAGTTGTTGATTGAACTGTATGCTTTGGAGTCAGAGTTGTTGATTGACCTGTGTGCTCTGAAAATTGGCAACTTGGTTGCAAAAAATAATATAGTATTTAATATTACTATATTCCTTCTGTTATACATGTCAAAACTGTAATAATAATATGTTTTGTTTTTGTATTTTAGTTTGACTTTCTAGGGTCGGGGATAAATTTGTGGAAAGCCGAGAGCCATCCGCACAAAAACTTAAAGGTGGTTGAGGTTATTGGATTCTTTGATTGCCCAGCAGCGACTGATATTGTCACATTCATAGTGGACAATGCTGCTGGGCTAGAAAGTCTGGTGATCGATCCTGTTGTCCCATGGTGTGAGCATCGTAGAGGAAGGAAGCCTGATGAGTTAATTGAGAAGGAACGAAAAGGGAGGCAGCACGCAATGTCGCTTAGAAGTATGCTGCCAGGCATGGACGGTGGAAACTCTTCTAGTGATTGATAGATACCAGTAATCTGTTTGGTATTGGAGAGTGGAGACGGTATTTGGATTTGAGATGTTGAAACCACTTGAAAAACAAATGTAAAGGACCTTGCAAATTAGTTCCATGTTTCGGTAAATTTGTAGTTTACTACAGTTGCTCTCTGATGGTGGTTAACGCATAGTTAATCGGGATGTTGATGGGCCACTGGGCCAGACAAATGTACAACAAGGCATTCAGCGTTTTGGGTATAAAATGAGTGAGTAAATAATTTCCGTTTACGATGTTTTTCTATTTTGATAAATTAATCTTTAATGATCTATTATAAGAGGATTATTTATTTATTTATTTATTTTTGAGAAGTTTTTTGATCATGTGATGGAAAATATGACGCTTGATTCTTCAATCAACTTCATGAAAAAATGAAAGCCAACTTTATGTCCAAAAATTAGGTACAATATAATTCTTCATTCTAATTAGAAATTTGGTCCTGAATCAGAAGTTTAGATAAATTTGAGGAACGGAGTTTTTTCTGAAATCATGTATAGCAATTTTAGTGTTACGTGAAAAGAAATGAATAAAATGTGAGCCAAGAAAATGTTTTTTTTTTTTTTTGGGGCCCCGAATACGAAAGACATTAGGCATATACGAATTGGGCTTTTGAAGTAAATAACAGTACTTAAGGGTTGACCCTTAAATGCTTCACTTTCGGGACATACCGGCCCATTTTATTTAAAGCCCAAAACTAAAAATAGACAATTGTGGTATAAAAGGACCTAGTTGCTCCAGGGGCTCCAGTCGATTCGCAAAGCCGAGTTTTCAGATTGTGCTGTTGCCCTCAAAGAGAGGTACCCCTACTTTGTACTTTCTTCTCTTCTTTTGTTTTCAGAACTTTAATCTGTATATCTGCGATCATTATTGACCGTAAGATTTGGTGCTTTCATTATATACATGTGAATTGAAATTGCTATGGCTGTTGAGAATTTGATGATCTAATATATGGAGTTCCTGATTTCATGAAATAGCTGTTGAGAATTTGATGATCTAATATATGGAGTTCCTGATTTCATGAAATTAGTTTAATTTGAATGATTTATTGTTGAGCCCTGACCCTAACCCTAACCCTAACCCGCATTTTTTCTTTAGGGGAAGAAAGTTCGCTATATGATGTATGCTGTTATCTCTAATTGTTTAGTAATTTGAATGATATTTGAAAAACTTATATATAAATCATGCCCACGTGTTTGCAATAGTTTGTTGTTTTATAATAGCATCCCTTTTCCTTGTTAGTGTTACTAGATCGTGTTTTGTACGGGCTCATCAGTACTTATACTGTGCATTCTAGAATTACCGATTTTTTTTTTTTTGTATCTATGGAGCAATTAGCTATAATAGTTTTTGCTTCTTTATTTCTTGGTGCAAACGGTGGACTGTCTAGTGGTGAGTGGTGCTTATATAAGGGGCCTACAGTACTCTGCGCTAGTTTGTCTGGGGTTAAAAACGACCCTTGTCAAGGAATTTTTGGGGGGCTGTGTTCATTTAAGAGTTTACAGGATTGTTTTGTATTTTCAAAGTCTATGGGCATTCAATTGGGATTTAGAACCCTTAATCCTTCTAGCTAATTAAGCTCATATTGTCAAGATGATGCGTACACGTGTTCTCTTTGTAAAAGTAGGAATCACTTACTCGTTTGGTTGTCAAATTTAGTCGCATATGACTTTGTAGAATTTTTTTCATACATGGTTCAAGTGTAAGAGACTTTTGTTTGAAGTTGTGATTGTTTTTATATTATCATTAGACAACACGAAGAATAGGAGAACTGTTGCCATTAGTACTTCTTTGGCATTGTTATAGCATTATTGTTGGATTCATTGTGTAATACATTTATTTCCAGCCAACTATTAATTTGATCTTTATTGTGGGTGTTGTTCTGTGTACTGCACTTTAGTTATTCTTGCTTTTACCGAGCAAAGAGCTGTAATAGTACATGGTATTTGTTTGCCTTAATAGAGATTTGTGTGGAGTGCAGAGTCTTTAACTATGGAGATGGACTCACTTGAACGGCTGAGAAGCTTCATGATTGCGTTCTCAACTGTTCGAAGACATCATCTTAGTGACAATACTGATGAAGATCTTCATGCATCCCAAGTTGCCGAAGAGACTCACAAACAGCACCTCATGGCGCTAGATGTTATAAAGGTTAAAGCTCCAGTAGATGTCATGGCAGTTAAGAAACTTCGCAATGAGGGATGGATGGGAACTATCGAAGTGGTTGCATGGCCCTATTCTCCGGATGGCGAAAGGATTCGTAGAATAGCATATACTGAAGGAGTTCCAATAGCCAATCCTTTTGAAAGCTGAAGATGAAGCATTGGTTTTGAATTAAACTCCTGTTTATAGATGTTAGCTAGTTTTAACAGCATATTAACTTAATGCAGTTCTGCTTAAGGAGTGACTCCCGCTTTCTGCTAGTTCTGCTTGTAATTTAGATCAGTTCTGTTTAGGGGTCCCGAGGGGCTTTCGGTTGTAAGTTTTCTTTGCTTCTTGAACCGAACAAAAAAAAAAACTGGTATTTATTGACATGTTAGAGTGGAGCTGCAATATCACTATTACCAATATTTAATTTTGGGTACTGTTTTTATTAGCGTTTCCTTGTTTATTTCTGACTTCACTTGGCCCCTTCAGAGTTTCCACGTTTAGCTTCGTTACCGTCCAAAATATTGACCTGTCTTATTGAATTCACGTAGATGTTCAATTATTTGCATACGAGTACGTAAAGAAATGCTCTTAATTCCCCATTTGAGTGGACATGGAAGGACTCCCTCAAATGGCTAAGAAGCTTCATGATTGTGTTCTCAGATGTTGTCGAAAGCTCCTTAGATGTCATGCCAGTTTTGATACTTTGGAATGAATAATGGACGACTTCTCCGGAAAACAGGAAGATGCAGACTATAACTGAGCTCCGCGGCGTTTCAGTGGTTGATGTTGATTCTGATGAAAGCTAAATAGGCGGCCATGGATTGAATTAGGTTGGTGTTTCACAAATTTAAATATTCCAGTTTAGCAAGATTTTAAAATTGAGATAGCTTTTGAGGTCAATCAATGAACAAAGTATGCACATTTTAGGTGAAGTCTGTTGAAGTTGCTCTCAATTCCCTTTGTAAATCAGAATGGTCGGTTCTTCAGTACGTTTGAAGTCCTTAGTGGTCAGAGATTGCTGGAACCTCGAGATTGTTGAGATCTGTGATCTACCTCAGCTTGCTTTCTTTCGGTATGAGGGAACACCTATATGCCTGGACCTGAATAGAGTTCGAAATCTAGTGAAAGTGTCCCTTGGCGAGGATGACCTGGAATTCCTTAAACTTGCGTTAAAGCAGCTTGCTTGCTGTCTCTGTCAGCTAAGAACTCTTACGCTAGCTAACACACTTAATTTTCTGGTTAGTATATGTAATTATGGTGGATTAGCCTTCTATTTATCAAGTAAGTTGATTCAATATAAAATTGCTGACTCCTTGTTTGACATTTAGAAGAGAATGTTGTCTTTCCTATTCCTCAGTTAGCAGAGCTTGAGTACTTGGAGTTGCGAATCGAAGCCGATGATGCATGTGTTCTGTTGCAGTTGGCGTATTTTTTGGATGCATCTCCTCGTTTGCAAAAGTTATTGATTAAGGTATGCTGTCTTCTATAGTATCTGTTTCATAATACTGTGACAGCCTCTGCATATGTTACTACGGATTTAGTACAATTTTGGAAATTTTTTTAAACCTAGTCTTTAATTTTTGTTAGACTAGTTGAGGAAAATATTGCATTTGCATAGAACACATGATCTTCAAAGTAAACACAAAAATGTTTTAGCATTCCATGTTGCCATAGCAATCTTATGCTAAATACTTATGCTAAATAACGTGAAAAGAAATGGTTTCAAAGCCATTAAGACGAGAATTTGGATTTAATTTAGGTGGCGCAGCATTTAATAGTCTGAATATCAATTTTGAGTTCCACATGTAGTATATATCTGCAACACTACTTGCTTCATTTTTATTTGTTTTTGTGGGTTATAGCCTTATAGGCATTCTCTGCATACATATAATTCTGATCTCCATTCATTTAGTTACAGTGGTATCGAATTTCAGTTTTCTGCTGTTTGAGCAACATTCAGTTATCGTGTGTGAGAGTTGTTAATGGAACTGTATGCTTTAGAGTCATCTCCTCTCTTATGCGTTACTAAAATTTACCATCATGCATCACTTATACTTAATCAGGTCTAAGGCCACCTAGATATGATCATTGATAGCTTCTGCTTGCTTTCAGGTTTGAAAATGAATCGGCTAAATGCTCTTTGGTAGGTAGAACACAAAAATAGCTAAAACGTACAGCTTGGCTGCAGAGTTTTGGCCTTTACTTGGGGCTTCCTCTGGGTGGTAATCCCACTAAGAGCATCTTTAGCAATGCTAACCATTTTTGAGTCAAATTTTAGTTAAAGTAGCTAAAAAGTTATTTTAGCTAGCCACTTTAGAATTACGTCTGCATCAGTGCTATCTATTTTAGCTAGTTTTGAATTTATATTATTTTTTAATAGAAAATTACATAGTAGCACATGACCAAATATGTAAACACAGAAAACTCACTTTCAAAAAGATTTATACAAATAAGGACATGAGCTCAGGCCCAAAAGCCTAATGATGCAACTTTGACACTTAATTTTAATGAAAAATGACCAAAATGCTTAGTTTAATGAAATATTTACGCGTATGCCACTGACCAAAATCTCTCTTTTTTCTCTCCACCGTTTTACCCGTTCGCATCCTGATCCTACTCCGACCCGACTCACCTTTGCAAAATGGACGGAACCGCTGCTGTTTTCATTTTTTAAAGGTGTGTGCACTCCCCGCAGAGAGAGAGAGAGAGAGAGAGAGAGAGAGAGAGAGAGAGAGAGAGAGAGAGAGAGAGAGAGAGAGAGAGAGAGAGAGAGAGAGAGAGAGAGAGAGAGAGAGAGAGAGCCACGATGGACTCCGACGAGGGCAAATGAGAAAGGTCCAGGCCTCGTCGACAGCTTTAAGTCATCGTTGCTGCTCTAGGAGAGAGGTCACTTCAGTTCGACGAGGTACTTCGTCGAGGAGGTCATCACCAGCTTCGATGAGACCAATCTCCACTGCTCTTGGGTTGGCATGTGTTAATTGCTTAATAATTCATTTTAGTTGGATTGCCAAGGTGTTGGTTGAATTCTTAGTTGGATTTGATTTGATTTGCAGGCAAGCTATTTGTTTTGGGATGAATCTAAGGTTCAGGAGCTGAGAAAATCAAGATCCAATTTTTAATTTAATTTCGTGCCAATTTTGGCAAGATGGTTTGTGGGTATTCACAAAAGAAGAGAAGAAGATTGGGGTTGTTGCTCAATTTGCTATCAAACTTTTCTGAGAGGTAAATCAAATTTGCTATCCAATCATTTTGTGATCTTCAAGTTTCTGGAAATATGTTGAAATCCTGTAGGAAACAAGACTAAAAGTCTGAAAATGAAGGCAGCAAATGCAAATGAAAGAGGTTGGTTGGGAGAGACGGTGGAAAGAGTGATGATGATGGGATCCATATGTCTGCTAGTGATTCATATCTTTCAAGCATCTGTTTCTCTATTTTAATGAGGAAAATTGTGGTAGTGATAGAGGGAATCATATAGCAGGATTGGTCAGTAGCAGGATTAGGCGATGACAAGTAAAGTAACATGAATACAAGTGCAGTAGCAAAACTAGACCAGTATGAGTGCAGTAGCAGGATTGGATGAGTGCAGTAGTAGGATTAGGCGATGATGAGTGCAGTAGCAGAACATGAGTACGAGGGCAGTAGCATAACTGGACTAGCATGAGTGCAGTAGCAGGATTGGACGAGTGTAGTAGCAGTATTAGTCGATGATGAGTGCAGTAGCAGAACACGAGTACGAGGGCAGTAGCAGAACTAAATGAGCATGAGTGCAGTGGCAGGATTCGACGAGTGCAGTAGCAGGATTAAGCGATGACGTTTGTACTAGCAGAACAAGAGTACAAGCAACAAGATTTGAACAAAAAAGAGTTTGGATTAAAGAAAATAATTAAGATTTAGCTATCCATGCATGAAGGTTATAATTGTAAATGTCTTATTGACACATGGCAACAAAGTAACATAAAAAGATTATTCTCAGAAGAAAAAAAAGTAACATAAAGGGATTAGAAGTCAAAAGAAGTAATTAAGGGTAAAAAAAAAAAAAAAATTAACTCATGACATGTGGCAAGTGGAGAGCAGATTGTCCTTATTTGTAAAATTTAGTCCTTATATGTTTAATTCAATCTTCAAATGATGTATTTGTTAAGTCATCTTTTGTCAATAACTTATATGTAATTTGTTAATTTTTAAATAAAGATTAAATAGTTTAGATGTATTTATAGGTTATATAAAATAACTTAAAATGAATGTTTTAAATTGTAGAGAGCCTCATCCGCTCTTTATATTTATGAACAAGATAACTAAAAGTTATTACAGAGAGCCACTTAGAGTCTGGTGCAGCTGCTAAAATAGATAAAAAGCTAAACATGCTCTCTAAAATAACTAAGGAGCCAAAATAGAAAGTCTGGTAAAAATGCTCTAAGCTTTTCAGAGTACTAGAGCTACCAGGGCTCATATAATTATAATTAAGAATCGACTCTCCAGAAACCACCATCATTTTGCTGATATCTTTTAATACTTAGACACCAAGCTCTTTAGGCCCACACAGAAGGTTCCAGTTAGCTAGGTGTATTATCTTTTTCTCACTATCACCCGACAAAGTTTCTGTTAAGTTGTCAAAGAGTGCAGCAAGTAGAAGAAGGGATAAATAGACAGATCAAGTAGAGGTCTAAAATTGGTAACTTGGTTGCAAAAGATACTAATGATATCCTGTTATATATGTCAAAACTGTACTAATATTTTTTGTTTTTGTGTTTTTTTAGGGGGACATTCTGGGGTCGGAGGTAAAGTTGTTGAAAGCTGAGAGCCACCCGCATAACAACTTGAAGTTAGCTGAGGTAGTTGGATTTAATGATTGCCTAGCAGCTATTGATAGTCGCATATATATTGGAAAATATTGCTGTATATGCTGCAAAAGGTGGTCATCGTTACTGTGTTGCCATGGTGTGAGCTCCGAAGAGGAAGGAAACCCGATGAATTTATTAGTAAGGAACAAGAAGGAAGGCGGCACGCGATGGCCCTTAGAAGAAGTACGCCAAAATCGCTAGAGTTTGTTTGCCGCCAGGCAGGGATGGGGGAAACTATTATGAGAGAAGTGATTTAGCATCTTTTTGATATGGAGGCCGAGTTTAAACTTTTCAACTTAATTGATACTAAGATCATTTGGTTTGCATTTGAAAACAGTTTTTGGATTTGAGATTTTGAAAGACAGAAAAGACCCTTGCAATACTGTTCCATGTTTCTGGTGTCAGGGTTATCTTTGTATCAGTAATTTGTAGTTCATAGTGATTTTTTGCGAAATTAGTCTTTAATGATTGATTTTAAGAAGGCTTGTTTATTTTGATCATGTGAGAGAAAATATGACATTCAATTGTTATAAAAAAAAACAGCTGTCCAGGGTCCAGGCCAAGTCATTTATAGGTTTCTCTCAGGGGTTTTATCTTTGTCTAACCAGCTAGGGGAGGCGCTGCGAATACCTTTCATCGCTTTTATTCCTCGTCCGATGGCATCTGCGATGGCGTCTTGCCGTCATTATGATGCTGCCGGACGGGAAACGAATACCCACTGATCATCTAGGAGGTGGTTTGGCCTGAGGTTTTGACAGATTTTGATCAGCGTGGTTTTTTAGGATCGGGCTCGGAGGTAAGGCATCCATGGACACCGGTTCTAGGAGATGAGTTTGGTGCGAGGTGGGACTAGATCAGAATCCATCTCCTTTCCAGTTTGCGATAATGGCGCGGGAGCTCTGATTTCTTCTTGGAGGCGGGGCTTCAGTATGGTTTCGTGGCCGCGGTGCAGCTAGTCCTTGGGTTCATGGGCGATGGTGCAACCGATCACTATGCTCTTGCGGTCGTGTGCTTGCGGCAGCAAGTTGTGTCCATTTGGGACTTATCTGCAGCAGTGAAGGAAACTTGGCTAGGTCAATTGTTTTGGGCCTAGGGTTTAATTATCTTTTGGGCCTTGGGCTGCTATTTAACTAAGTTTTCGTTATTTCTATTTTCAATAAATTTCCCTACTTGTTTTAGGGAACTAAGCATTTGTGCAATCTTGGTGTCTTAATTTAGCGCTCTAGAGTAGTATCAAATAAGGATTCACGCTATTTTTCTATGTAATTTGATGTCTAATGAGTGGACTTATTGTCTATATACCACCGTAGGTATTACCACACCTTCTTGTCTATCACTACTTAAGATGACAGCGGAATGACATGTTACAGACACTTTGGCTTGAGATGAATATATTTTTGCCCATTTAGGTTGATTCAAAAAAAAAAAAAGTTCCAAAAATTAGGTAGAATGTAGTTCTTCATTCTAAGTGGAAACTTGGTCTTCAATAAGAAGTTCAGATAAATTTAAGGAACCGAGTTTTTCTGAAATCATGTATAGCAATTTTAGTGTTGGGCAATGATATAGGGCCTCAATGAGGCCTAAGATTTGTGGCCTCAATTCTAGGTGTCAAGCCATGTCACCTATACACCTCACTAATTTGTCAAATCATGTTATGTCATTCTTGAATAAAAAGACTATCTTATCATTTCAAAATCTAATGGCTCTAAATTACTTTAGCTTTCTTCTAGAAAATATACATTATTTTTTTTTCTTTTTCTTTTTTTATTATATATATAATTCGTCTAAAAAAATTTTATATTTATATATTTTTGTGAATATATATATATATATATTTATCTATCATTCGTCAAAATATATATATATATATATGTTGTTGAATATATAACGGCTCTAGAGTATTTTGACTTTCTTCTAAAAAAAATATTGTTTGGTTTTTTTTCCTTTCTTTCTTTTTCATTATTATGGATTTTTTTTTTCATTATACATATTCAAAAAAAGTATGGGTGTGTATATATATATATATATATAATTTGTCCAAAAAAATTATATATTTTGGATGGAGAATTAATGTGGTGTGTGTATATATATATATATATATTAATATCGTAATTATAATCCATTAAATCTGGTAAATTGAAGTAATATTTAAATTTTTTAATAAATAAATTTAATAAAATTAATGGAAGATTAGTTACCTTACATTAACAAGTTAATTTGAAAAGTCAAAAATTAAATTGGATTCACAAAAATGGAAAGAAAATGTATTTAAATTGTAATTTTAACTCATAAAATCTAGTGATTAAAAACCTAGATGACAGGACCCGCCCCGAATTACACCCTGAAATCCGAGGTGGCCCTGTGGGGCCCACCTTAGGGATAACTCTACCAAAAATTCGGCAGAGTCACCTCTAAAATGGACTACCCAAAAACCTGTAAAACACACTAAACACTTCAAGCAAACCAACCTTATACTCCTGGAGCCACCCTGCTCCCAATTACCAACAACTCCACTTTCACAAAACACAAAACTCAAAAATACTAATCCCAAGGTTATGCAGAGCAATACTACACAGGGATATAACAGATGAGTAAAGGATCAAGTGATCCTACACTGCGGAAGTAGTGACAACTATGCCTCAAATGTCATGTACGCCCGACCTCCACTAATTCGCCTGCAAACTGGGCATTAGAAACCGAAAAGCCCAGGGGAAAGTAGACGAAAAACGTTAGCGTGAGTGGACAAAAATAAACAATTTAAAGGAAAAAGGATTTCATACTTTCCCACAAGTTTACAATATAAAGTCTCGATGCATGCAACGTTTATAAAACGTATTTCTTTAAACTCAAATCTCGTGCAAACCAT
This sequence comes from Rosa chinensis, assembly GCF_002994745.2. NCBI lineage: Eukaryota > Viridiplantae > Streptophyta > Magnoliopsida > Rosales > Rosaceae > Rosa > Rosa chinensis. The sequence continues at coordinate 9,964,950 of NC_037094.1, read as the reverse complement.
TCCAGCCCCGCTGGATAAAATAAATCGGAATAGCCCCGCTAGTCAAATCATAATAAAATATGGGGAAGGACGTTCACCATACGAAAGAAGGGAGCCTTATTGGCTCGTGTCGGAGTGTCCCACACTCTTGAGCATCCCATGCTCTCCTCTACTCACCTACGAACACATAGTAAGTAGGGAGGAGTAATAATAGGCTAGCCAGTAATATAATATATATAGAACGACCCTGGGTATGGTGGTTAAAAACCGATAAATTCCAGTAAATCCTTTAGACTTCCCCATGTCCCACGCTGAATAAATGAATAAGTTGTCAATGAGGCATTCCCAATGCCAAACCGAAAGTCGGTAAATAAATATGGAGACTTACTCCATCGAAATCCCATTTCAAAAATCCTTTAAAAAAACTCAAATCGACGAATGAAAATATAATATGAAGTTCCGGAAATCACCTCGGAAAATAATTCGTCGAAAATCAACATCATTTATAAATTCGAATCCGAGCATAACAATTTCATAACCAAAACTCACAACCAGTATAAAACTTAAATACTTCATGAGAATCATTATTTAAAAGTAATTCCATAAGATAATTCACAATTATCTTTATATGCTCGGTAAATACGTTAATAAAATAAAACATGCTTTAATAAATAAACGCACGCATCACTTGTTTGAAAACAAAAGTCCACTCACAGTACTATTGGCAACCACGCAAACGAGTTCCTTCATCTAACCGTAGCTCGCGACATTGCCCTGTACACAATTATGTTTCCGTAAACGGCAATCCGATAAAATAATTACGAACTTAAACGAAATCCGAAAATCCCTATCTCCAATACTTCTCAAATTCAACCCAAATCTCTTCCACAATTCTAATTCCTCAATTTACATATTCCATAATGAAAACGAGGGAAATCCGACGGCCGGATTTCCCATAATTCCACCACAAAACTCCAAACTTCGAAAATTCACAAACAATTCCAAACTCCTCCAAAATTCACCAAACTTCACATATAAGCTCTATGATAATTATAGAATTTAACTAGCTAAAAATTGAAATTTATAAACTACCCTAGCCGCCGCTACCGCCGCCCACAGTGGCGGCGCCGCCGCCACCATCTCCGATGGCCACCAAAATTTGACAGTAGCACCTTCTCAACACACTGATTCAACTTCATAACTACAACAATTCCAAATAACAACTAGAAACAGTCGAAATCAATTAATGAACAAAAACCCAGAAATCCTCAAGAACCCTAGAATTTCAATTCGTCGATTCGGCATCTACACAATAAATCGTGATACAAGGCCATAGGGGAAATGCTCAGTGATGAAAACCGAACCTTCGATGGCGAAATGGGGACCGGAGGTGGCCGGAATCGCCGGAAATCGATGAAACCTCCGTTCGGCTACAGTGACCGTCCTCTTCTTCTCATTGCTGCACCTTCCACAGTTCATATTAGGCTACCAAACGAACCCAGAAATCAAGAGAATGAATAGAGCTTTCCAACGACACCTTACACGTCAAAATCCGTCGCCGGATGGAGGAGATATCGCCGGAAGAAGGTGAAGAGGTCGGAGAGGAAGAGAGAATCGGGGAGAGAGAAGAGAGCTCTCGGTAAGTTTCCGAAAATGGAAACTTACCACAGTAACTCGGCTATTTATAGAAACTTACTATATGAACAGTAACTTTAGTATTTCGCTTATAACTTTTGCATACGAACTCCGATTTTTACGTACCACATATGCACGCGCTCGGTTTAACGTCCTCTACAACTTCCATGAAGAACTGTTTCTCAAATTTTGATCCGAACAAAAAGTCAACTTTTAGGGCCACTAAAAGTACTAAACTGAAAGTAAAAGTGAAAGTAAAGGTCGTTTACCGTCCAAATGACTAGTAAACACGTGGATTTAGGTTCGGGACGTTACAATCTCCCCTCCTTATAACAATTTCGTCCTCGAAATTTAGTCGCGAGTCGATTTCTCTCGATTAAAGTTTTCTGTAGTTCATATAGAAAAAATCTTCATCTTTACTAACTGTAGTAATCTACAAAGCTACGGCTCTATGTATAAAAATACATCCCAATAGCCACTAAATCAATTCAACACTAACATAAACTCACACAACAAGAGTTCTCAAATGAAATCCTCATTCCCACTTACGTCATCAACATGACATTCATTCACTGCATCATTTCTCAAAATTACAATACAACAATTTCCTTAAGCAACCAACACTCAAATCACCACGTGGCATTGCACATATAACTGTTTTCACACAGATCGTTGTCCTGTACCGGCATATAAGCACAGTAAACACTCTCACCAAGCTTTCGCTACTCAATTGGCATCACGGTAAACCTCCATGGTAAAATTTAAGCATGCACTAATCTACACAACAATAGAGATGCATCACTTAAAGCAAATCATCTTCAAAAGCACGTCAACAAAATATGTCACCCAGTGATGATGACTTGGGCTTGCTCATTCCTTAGGTTAGGTAGTAAGGCTGGCCATTTGGACCAAAGAAACCGAACCAACCACATTTTGAACCGGCCCAAACCAATTTGGGCCAATAACTCGGCCCACTAACCTTCTACTCGGCTCGGCTACAGTATGAACCTACTGTAAGTATACAGTACAGACCATATACACATCCGTATATCGAGCATCTACGAGATCCAAAAATATTTATAGGAGGTAAGGTTCGAACTCCAGACCTCCTACACCATGGCTTTGCTCCCAACCACTGAAGCAGGAGTTGCTCTCTATAATATATATGCTCACTTATTATATATATTATGTCAAAAACGACATAAAATCGACATAAAATAAATACAAGGGGATGCAAGGTTTCGAACCCTTAACCTGTTGTACAAAAGCTTTGCTCCCAACCACTGGAGCACAAGCTGTGCTTAATATAATGTGTACAAATTTTATACTTATTATGTCATAAACGAACATAATAAAAAATAAACGAGAGGCGAGGTTCGAACCTCAGACCTCTTGTACACAAACTCCACACTCAACCACTAGAGCACGAGCTGCTCACGTTACTATCCATACCAAACCTTTTATTTAAACCAACTGTTTCAAACTGTTTCAACAATGCGGCCCAAAACACCCCAAACTGTTGCAGAAATCCAGCCCAACATATCCAAAACTGTTTCAGAAACTCGGCCCAACATATCCACTACTGTTTCAAAAACTCGGCCCAATGAATTTCGCCAAAAGTATTTCAGAACTCGGCCCATCGGGCCTCCACCCACAGCTACAGTGAGGGCCTTGATCAGAGACAAGCCCAGGTACGGCCCACTTGCCACGGCTTATCCCTTCCGTGATTTACGGCAGTCAAAATCACTTTCGGCTAAAGCGGTCTGCCACAGCGCCTCGAGATCCATCCTGTCCCCCTACGCGCTCTACACGCGTCAACCATTTTTCCGGGTTTCAGGGCGACTTTAATCCAACGCGTAGATTTAATCTCTGAGATCGTGCATCCAACGGTGGAGATCTGCTCACCTCGTTCTATAAATAGGTGCATTCTGATGGCGCAACTGTTCACTCCAAAGGAAAGAAAAATTTCTCCTGAGTTCCAACCCTTCTCTCTCAACTCTTCAGCTTTCCCCTTCTTTCAAAACTCAATCCTTTCTTCTTCGATTCAATCCTTCTCCTTCCAAATCTTCTCTCCCATCTAGTTGATTCAATCACTTCTTTCCTCTGAGCTTTCAAATCTCCAACACCCCATCATCAACCTCAGTCCTTCTAAGATCAATCCGCCACAAACACTCAATCACTCTGTTGATCTTCACTTTTCACTTCCTTTCAACCCAACACCATGGAACCACGAACTCTGCAACTAATGGAGCTTCAAACCCAACAACACATGGAACTACAACAACAGCAACCAACTGAGGAGGGAGGAAGCAACCAAGCAGCCGGGAGTAGTGCCAACACGCCTATCAGGCCAACTAATAACCGGTGGGCTCCCACACCAGCTCAACTGAGAATCCTCCAGGAGCTTTACTACGATAGGGCGCTTAAAAACCCAACTCCAGAGCAGATTCAAGGGATCTGTCTCCATCTGAAGCCGTATGGGCAGATCGAGAACAAAAACGTTTTCTATTGGTTCCAGAACCTCAAGGCTCGTGAGAGTCAGAAGTTGAAGGAAATCCGGAACGTACGGGTTGGTGGATCCCTCGATCTCAAATTTGGATCCACAAGTTCTACTGAAGGTGGCAGATCCATCGATCTCAACTTCGGTTCCACCGATTCCACTGGTGATGATGGATCGATCGATCTAACCCTTGGGTTACGATCATTCATGGAACGACGAGGAGGAGATCACCAAGAGGTCGAGACTCTTCCTCTGTTCCCTGAGCACGGTGAAGACATCCTTGGTAACCCGAAGACTACATCCGAGGAAGTTAACACATTTGGTTACTATTCAGGTGGCTCAGGCGGTTACAACAGTGGTTCACCTGTTTCTCTTGTTTCTCTTGAGCTCAGCCTCAATCCATTCGGAGCCGCTGACCTAGCTTAGAATAGTGCAGTCCTTTGTTTGTTTATTTTGTAATCTAACTAAATCAATAAGATTGAATGCATGTCGTACTTTCTTTAAACAACTAACAACGACACCAAGGGTCGAACCTTGGTCAATCCTTGCTCGTTCAAAACCTTCGTCAACTATGTTGCACGCCTCATTCATAATAATGTATCACAAACAATATTCAATATCTATCAATCAATTAAGTCACACAAAGGTCTAGCTAGCATTATTTGAGTCAAACCAAACACAAACAATTCCGTTGCTAGAATTAGGAATTAATAAAATTAAGCGCTTCCTGAGTTAACTAGGAAAACCCACACCTTAGAGTTACACTTACAACACATATAAAATCTCCACTATTTCATCAAACAATTGTTTCAACAAAAACTTATCACTAGTTCCGTTCCTACCAACAACCTTGATTTCAAAACAATTAAAACACTCAGAGACAATCCAAAAATATTGTCTCCGACACTTACACAAAACCTCAATCTCCTCAAGGTAGCTAACACAATTCACAAGCTCTTTCCCGAACAATCCTTAATATAAGACAAAGGACACCCGTCCAACAGCTTGTGTCACACCAATCGATATCCGGATCCGAACGTGGTCCCACCACAATAATGATCCAATTTGCTCAAATAATCATCACTGAAGTACGTCACTTAAAACAGACTACAATACCTTCCACCATCCACTAATATAATATCACAACCCATTCGTCCGACAAACTTCCACTAAGAGTCTATCACAATTCAACCTTCAAGACTCCGTGATTCAAACTTCGAATCAGATTCCGTATCACAAAGTAATTCCGTTCGAATTTCTAAGAACACCCAACTATAACACTATCACTATTCCCCAAATTTACGTATCACCGTTTCACTCATAAATGGATAAGCAAAGGAATCCATTTGCATAATATCACATACGAAGAGTTGATTCCAACTCTCCCAATTATTTACCGACCAAAGTTGTAACTCTATTATAAAACCTTAAGCATTCTTCCAATTCTTGCACTTCAAGCACATAACTGCAAAAGCCCACTCTTGTTAATCTCCCTACTCGCTACCATACAAGACTCAGATAGACAAAACTATAAGTCATGGTATCAAAAATCAATCTCTTTTATTTCGAGCAAAACTATGCTCATACACCTTGGTTAGGTCAACGACCCAAAATGACAATTCTAAAAATCTCGTCCTACTTATATCTCTCAATTACTATCATCACTTCTCACTTGCCATCATCAGTGACCAAAGTCACTTGAAAACAAAGACACTAGCCATAACAACCCAGAATAATTATTCAATTTTCTCTGTAAATGGTTTCCAACACTGAGGTTCCTAAAGAACCACAAAAAACTTCCAATAATATTTCAAATGCTACTTAACAACCAATCACATCATAAAACATCTTTCCCGAAACTTGGTTCAAAGTCAAACCACCATTATTACCATGTCCATTTCTACCCACAATCCTGATTCCCGAAGCAATCATATCATCTAGAGACAGCCCAAAGCTATTGTCGCTCGTCTCAGACACTCAAATACAACTCGAACTCTAGTTTCCGCACCTTAATCCCTGCCCCAACATCCTTGTTGGCATCAAGGAAAGACAACCACAACATTTTCCTCGAATCACATTTCGTAGCACAACTCGAAACTGTAGAGTAGTTTTACTCTACCATCACCAGGGATAGGCGCATGATAGTTAACCAATCGAATACGCAAAGAAAACCCTAGGAGGTCGGCGTACAAGAGGCATAGTACCAGAAGAAAACCAACTAACTTTGTACCTTACACACTTGATGAATACCACAGCACCGAAGAGCACACGATGGGGAACCGCTGCAGTCGGGCCATCACTCGAGAGGTACTGGGCAACACCAAGTATATAAGGTAACAGAATAGAAACAAGTCTACAGAACCTAACAACCTAATGCTCTGATACCAAATTGACAGGACCCGCCCCGAATTACACCCTGAAATCCGAGGTGGCCCTGTGGGGCCCACCTTAGGGATAACTCTACCAAAAATTCGGCAGAGTCACCTCTAAAATGGACTACCCAAAAACCTGTAAAACACACTAAACACTTCAAGCAAACCAACCTTATACTCCTGGAGCCACCCTGCTCCCAATTACCAACAACTCCACTTTCACAAAACACAAAACTCAAAAATACTAATCCCAAGGTTATGCAGAGCAATACTACACAGGGATATAACAGATGAGTAAAGGATCAAGTGATCCTACACTGCGGAAGTAGTGACAACTATGCCTCAAATGTCATGTACGCCCGACCTCCACTAATTCGCCTGCAAACTGGGCATTAGAAACCGAAAAGCCCAGGGGAAAGTAGACGAAAAACGTTAGCGTGAGTGGACAAAAATAAACAATTTAAAGGAAAAAGGATTTCATACTTTCCCACAAGTTTACAATATAAAGTCTCGATGCATGCAACGTTTATAAAACGTATTTCTTTAAACTCAAATCTCGTGCAAACCATTCCAGCCCCGCTGGATAAAATAAATCGGAATAGCCCTGCTAGTCAAATCATAATAAAATATGGGGAAGGACGTTCACCATACGAAAGAAGGGAGCCTTATTGGCTCGGGTCGGAGTGTCCCACACTCTTGAGCATCCCATGCTCTCCTCTACTCACCTACGAACACATAGTAAGTAGGGAGGAGTAATAATAGGCTAGCCAGTAATATAATATATATAGAACGACCCTGGGTATGGTGGTTAAAAACCGATAAATTCCAGTAAATCCTTTAGACTTCCCCATGTCCCACGCTGAATAAATGAATAAGTTGTCAATGAGGCATTCCCAATGCCAAACCGAAAGTCGGTAAATAAATATGGAGACTTACTCCATCGAAATCCCATTTCAAAAATCCTTTAAAAAAACTCAAATCGACGAATGAAAATATAATATGAAGTTCCGGAAATCACCTCGGAAAATAATTCGTCGAAAATCAACATCATTTATAAATTCGAATCCGAGCATAACAATTTCATAACCAAAACTCACAACCAGTATAAAACTTAAATACTTCATGAGAATCATTATTTAAAAGTAATTCCATAAGATAATTCACAATTATCTTTATATGCTCGGTAAATACGTTAATAAAATAAAACATGCTTTAATAAATAAACGCACGCATCACTTGTTTGAAAACAAAAGTCCACTCACAGTACTATTGGCAACCACGCAAACGAGTTCCTTCATCTAACCGTAGCTCGCGACATTGCCCTGTACACAATTATGTTTCCGTAAACGGCAATCCGATAAAATAATTACGAACTTAAACGAAATCCGAAAATCCCTATCTCCAATACTTCTCAAATTCAACCCAAATCTCTTCCACAATTCTAATTCCTCAATTTACATATTCCATAATGAAAACGAGGGAAATCCGACGGCCGGATTTCCCATAATTCCACCACAAAACTCCAAACTTCGAAAATTCACAAACAATTCCAAACTCCTCCAAAATTCACCAAACTTCACATATAAGCTCTATGATAATTATAGAATTTAACTAGCTAAAAATTGAAATTTATAAACTACCCTAGCCGCCGCTACCGCCGCCCACAGTGGCGGCGCCGCCGCCACCATCTCCGATGGCCACCAAAATTTGACAGTAGCACCTTCTCAACACACTGATTCAACTTCATAACTACAACAATTCCAAATAACAACTAGAAACAGTCGAAATCAATTAATGAACAAAAACCCAGAAATCCTCAAGAACCCTAGAATTTCAATTCGTCGATTCGGCATCTACACAATAAATCGTGATACAAGGCCATAGGGGAAATGCTCAGTGATGAAAACCGAACCTTCGATGGCGAAATGGGGACCGGAGGTGGCCGGAATCGCCGGAAATCGATGAAACCTCCGTTCGGCTACAGTGACCGTCCTCTTCTTCTCATTGCTGCACCTTCCACAGTTCATATTAGGCTACCAAACGAACCCAGAAATCAAGAGAATGAATAGAGCTTTCCAACGACACCTTACACGTCAAAATCCGTCGCCGGATGGAGGAGATATCGCCGGAAGAAGGTGAAGAGGTCGGAGAGGAAGAGAGAATCGGGGAGAGAGAAGAGAGCTCTCGGTAAGTTTCCGAAAATGGAAACTTACCACAGTAACTCGGCTATTTATAGAAACTTACTATATGAACAGTAACTTTAGTATTTCGCTTATAACTTTTGCATACGAACTCCGATTTTTACGTACCACATATGCACGCGCTCGGTTTAACGTCCTCTACAACTTCCATGAAGAACTGTTTCTCAAATTTTGATCCGAACAAAAAGTCAACTTTTAGGGCCACTAAAAGTACTAAACTGAAAGTAAAAGTGAAAGTAAAGGTCGTTTACCGTCCAAATGACTAGTAAACACGTGGATTTAGGTTCGGGACGTTACACTAGATATCTAAATTGATTGGGAAGTTGATATCTGAACAGAAATTGCTTAATATGGAATACAATATATTGCACATGAGGAAATTAATTTTTGAAAGTATGCTTGTTTTGTTGATCCCAAATTTTTCAATAGACAATAATGATTTTTAAATGTGAATGATAGCTTCTATTTTAGTGCAAATATGTCATTAGAAAAAAGTTCTCAGTGAACTCTACTTGTTCATTATTAGCTACTTAGTACTTTTTTGTTTTTATAAGACATGTTAGTACTTAGCTGACTTTCAATTTCAACGTAAATGATATATGGCTTCAATTTAAGTGTGAATATGTTATTAGGGAAAGATTCCTCGTTGAACTTTACTATTGGCTACTTAGTACTTACTTGTTCGTGCAAGACACACTAGCTTATTTTAAGTTTCAATGGATGATGGCTTCTATTTTAGTGTGAATATGTCATTCAGGAAAGGTCTCCAGTAAACTTTAATGGCTCATTATTAGCTACTTAGTACTTATTATTCATGTAAGACATGCTAGCTAACTTTAAATTTCAGTATGGATGATGACTTCTATTTTGGTGTAATTATGTCATTTGGAAAAGGTCCACAGTGAACTTTACTAGCTCATTATTGGCTACTTAGTACTTATTTGTTACTGTAAGACAATTTGGATGATGACTTCTATTTTAGTGTAATTATGCCATTAGAAAAAGATCCTCAGTAAACTTGACCAGCTCATCATTGGCTACTTAGTACTTACTTGTTCGTGCAAAACATGTTAGCTCTTTCAGTTTCAGTAGATGATGACTTCTATTTAAGTGTGAATGTGCCATTAGGTAAAGGTCTCTAGTGAACTCTACTAGCTTATTATTGGCTACTTAATACTTACTTGTTCGTGCAAGACATGTTAGTTCTTTCAGTTTCAGTAGATGATGACTTCTATTTAAGTGTGAATATGCCATTAGGTAAAGATCTCCAGTGAACTCTACTGGCTCGTCATTGGATACTTAGTACTTATTTGTTACTGTAAGACATGTTAGCTGACTTTAAATTTCAGTGTGGATGATGATTTCTATTTCAGTGTAAATATGCCATTAGGGAAAAGTCCCCAGTAAACTTTACTGGCTCATTATTAGCTACTTATTACTTATTTGTTCGTGTAAGACATGTTAGCTGACTTTAATGTTAATGTGAACGATGACTTCTATTTTACACCTTCCTTAATTGCACTTTTTATTTGATTATTGCTGTTTTTATTTGATTATTGGCTTATTGCTGTGTTATACACCTATTGTTCATTGAATTTCTACATCGTATTAATAACATTATGATTGTTTTTTCATGTAAAAATAAACGAACAATTGTATTAATGAAGTCTCACTTGACCTTTAAGGAACACTTCCTAATGTTGAGTTTAGATGCGACAATATTAAATTATAGAGAAATTTTGAAATATGATGGAATCTAGAATATTATCAATTCCATTTATTAATGATATTTTCTTACCTCTTCAATTACCAGATTTCATAGGTTTTAATTACGATTTCAATACATTTTCTTTCCATTTTTGTAGATCCAATTTAATTTTTGACTTTTCTAATTAACTTGTTAGTGTAATTAAGGTAAACTAATCTTCCATTAATTTTATTAAATTCATTTATTAAAATAGTTGAATATTACTTCAATTTACCAAATTTGATGGGTTATAGTTAAGATATTAATATATTTTCTTTCAATTTTTGTGGAATCAATTTTAAATTTGACTTTTTTTAATAATTTTTTTTTAAAAAAATTTGTGGGTTAGAATTGTGACATTAATATATATATATATATATATATACACACACACACCATATTAATTCTACATCGAATATACATATATAAATTTCTGTACGAATTATATATATACATATATAATATAATTATATATATATATATGTTTGTGAATATATATATATATATATTTATATTTATACACACAAACACATACTTGTATATAATTTTTTTTATTAATTATATATATATATATTCACAAACATATATATATATAATTATATATATAACGAAAAAAAAAATCAAAATAATATATTTTATTTTTAGATGAAAATTAAAATAATTTAGAGCCATTAGATTTTGGAAGAATAACATAGTCTTTTTACTCAAGAATTACATGACATTATTTGGCAAATAGGTGATGTGTGTAGGTGACATGACATGACACCTAGGATTGAGGCCACAAATCTTTTTCCTTTTAGTGTTATGTGAAAAGAAATGAATGGAGAATTTCTCACGGTCAATAGTAGAAGGCAATTTCATATTAAAAGATAAAAAGAAGAAGTAAACTAGCTTTCTTGTGCGAAAAGCTATTGCAGATCGAGCACAACCTAGAAAGTAGAAACCCAGCCTTTTTTTTGTTGAACAATCAGCTTTAAGATGTCATGTTGATTATTGGGACAGGCCGAACTGTAAATATTAACCCTACTGTTTGTAGGAATCATAATATCCCTAACGTAAAAGGAAAGAGAGATGAGGATACGAACTCTAAAGAGATAAGATCTCCTAATGCTAATGAATAACGGTTTGGATATATGAGTTGAAGCCCCTCTATATAAAGGAAGGTTTACTTTTCCCCACTGCAAAGTCACTAAGCCACTGGGTAAAACATGGACCGAGAGTGGGGTTCAAAGCCCGGAGGTGGAGGCGCCGTCTCCGCCCAGAACGAAGCCATCGACCGCCGCGAGCGACTCCGACGACTTGCCCTCGAGACCATTGATCTCGCCAAAGATCCATACTTCATGCGCAATCACCTCGGAAGCTATGAGTGTAAACTTTGCTTGACCTTGCACAACAATGAGGGTAACTACTTGGCCCATACACAGGGAAAGCGCCACCAGACCTATCTCGCCAAGCGGGCCGCGCGTGAGGCCAACGATATTCCTACTCAGCCCCAGTCCCACAAGCGCAAAGTCTCCATTCGCAAAACAGTGAAAATTGGTAGGCCGGGCTATAGAGTAACAAAGCAGTTTGATGGAGAGACAAAGCAAAGGTCTCTTCTCTTCCAGATTGAGTATCCGGAAATAGAAGATAATGCAAAGCCAAGGCATCGTTTTATGTCATCTTATGAGCAGAGGGTCCAACCCTATGAGAAAAGATACCAGTATCTTCTGTTTGCAGCCGAACCATACGAGATAGTTGCTTTTAAGGTTCCTAGTACAGAGATTGACAAATCGACTCCGAAGTTCTTCTCACACCGGGATCCAGACTCCAAAATGTTCACGTTGCAGCTATATTTCAAAGTTAAGCCACCAGAGACGAACAAACCTCAACCTCCCCCAAATGCCATTGGCACAGGTGCCCCTGGAGTTCCTTCAAGGCCTCTACCCCCACCACCCCGAGGTCCACCTCCTCCTCCTCTACAAGGAATGGAGCCTAGTGCACCTATGGGAAACCCTCCTAGAGCTCTTCCAACTATTCCTGGTTCCTTACTGCCACCTCCTCTTATGGTAAATGGCCCTGGGCCTATGCCTCCTGGTGGGGCTCCACCTGCCCCACCTCCACCTCCTGTCAGCAATAACACAATGGTGAATTTCACTCTTGGTATCCAGGTGGGTAGACCACCGACTATGCCACCTCCACCACAAGGTTTCCAAGGACAACAGATGCAGGGCCAGGGTCTTCGTCCTCCTCCTCTTCCTACACCTCCTAGCATGGGTCGTTAACGGGATCACATTACCTCAGGAATTGCAGAGAGCATTGCAACAAATGACAATTTAAGATGATATGACCGGTGGTAGCTATACTTGATAAATGAACTTAATTCAATTATTCCTCTGGGTGCAGAAGTTCAATGCTCCATTTTTCATTTGTAAACGCCTGTGTTAAGATTTAAATCGAAAAGATATTTCAAGTTGGAAAGTTTTATAGTACATGCCAGTATGTCATACTCATATTTACAAATGTGACAGCAAATTTGTTGTTATTGTAGTAACTTGAGTTATATTTTATGTAATCTTAGTTCTATTAATGGTAATTATACTACCTACGACCTTGTTACAAATTTTTGAACAAATTTGTTGTCAATATTAATGTAATTTTGGTTTAACTACATGTAAATAATGTAAACGAATGTCATAACTTTATTCTCAATATTGTAATTTTGATTCATATAAATTGTAAATTTTGTTCAAATAGATGTAAAATCAGTGTATGATAAACATCACGTACAATATCATAGCTTGTCTCAAGAAAGTTGTAACCGCGACTATCTGATTTTTGTACGATTGCAATTTCATGTGAACATATTGCATTTGCATTATGTATTGGTCTTGTCAACTTAAGATACATGAACACATGCAAATTTTCTTCATGAAAAAAAAACGAAGGTTTTCCCCACGTTATTCTCAGACCGTGATATGATGCCATCTTACCCTTACCAGTTGCCACGCATACCAAGGCTATTGGTATCATACCTCCTCCTCCTGGAATTAATGTCATCATTGATGAAACTGCCACTACAAGAGAAAATGTCATCGGTAACAACCCAAAATTGTCATAAAAAGTCTCAATTTCTCGCTCAATTGAAAATGTGACGGCTTTGGATTATCACAGCTAGTTGTCACATAATGTGTTTTACTGATTGTCAAAAGCGACGAAATTATATAGTTGTCGCTTTTTCAATATGAGACGCAATTGGTTCCTCGCATATCATAAATTGTGAGATACGCTAGTGTGTTACCAAAAACTATATGCGAGATTTTATATTTGTTACAATTTCTGATATACGAGGTTTCGTTTATATTGCATATTCTGACTGCGAAGCTTGTATGTTGTCACTTTTTCAATATGTGATGCAACTAAATTCTTGCTTATCACCTTTCTTCAGGAATGTAATTGCGTTGTAAATTATTATATGCGAGATTTCTATATATGTTGCAAAAAGTAACATGCGAGGCAACATCCCTAGCTCTCGCACATTTAAATCTAAAAGACCAAATGATTCCTCGCAAAATCTAATTTGCAGCTCTTATATATGTTGCAAATCTTAAACACGCAAGTCTTCATTGGTGTCATATATGAGATATAAGGCTTTTATTTTTACCACCTATAACATGAGAGTCTTGGGCACTTTGTCATATATTAGTAATGAAAACAAATTCGTAGCTCAAAATTTCAATAGAAACTTGAATCACAAAAAATCTGCTTCACACTATAAAATGCAACAGAGCCACAGAGGTTCATAAACTATATGCATGGCGGATCGTATACATATAATTTCTTATATAATTAAAAAGGTTAATATCTAAATGGTTCTTGAAAAAATACTACTAGCCACTACATCTACCATATCATTCATCTTGTTCTGCTTCTAATTAATCTTCCTCCATGACGTCTGGACTGCTCCACTATGATTAGGACCCCATCGTCCCCTGTGCCTCTAGATTAGCCTCACCTAGCTTGAGTCATCCACCTTATTCAACTTGTCCTTACGGTGGGGATAAAACAAATTTTGAATCTATGCTTCTGCCTGTAAAACAAAACAACAACAAAACTGAATTCAAATGGTTCTATATGCATGCACCTAATTAACTATCAAGCAAAAAAATTTGTAAAAATCAAACAAGTTAAAGAGTAGAATTGAAATAGAAGAATACACCTTGAAGAATACCTGACTTGCAGCATCTATGCCTACTTTGTATTTGAATTTGGTGCCTACCATTCTAGAAACAAAACAAAGAGTCATTAGGCCAAGGTAATATATGCAGCACAGCTTTATGTCTAACCAAATTTACAACCAAATAAGTCAAATGGGAACGCGCGCCATGCTCAGTTCGTGGCGAAGAACGGACCGCAATTTGAACAGGTCATAGCTAAGAATCTAGACATATATTACAAAATCAAATCTAGGCTTTTTGATTTCCTCAAAAGGTGGTCATCGATCCTGTGTTGCGATGGTGTCAGCTCCGAAGAGGAAGGAAACCAAATGAATTTATTGTTGGAGAGGAAAGATTACACGTTAGATAAGTGATAAAAGATAATATAGCTTATAAAAGTGGATCAGTGGCGGAACTAGGATTCAAAACCTTGGGGGGGGGGGGGGGGGGGTCGTCCAATAATAAAAGATAATTATACACAATAACACTGTTAAAATTTGGAAACAAGTTTAAAAAGTTCAAAACTTTCCGTATATTGTTTTCTGCAGAACCTTATACAAAATTCTTTCTTAATTGTTATAATTAGATACTAATATCATTTGGTTTGCATTTGAAAACAGTTTTTGGATTTTAGATTTTGAAAGACAAATAAAGCAATCTAAAGGACCCTTGCAATATTGTGGTGTCGGGTTAATTTTTTTTATCAGTAATTTGTTGTTTACATTGATTTTCTGCAAGATTAGCCATGTAATGTCTTTAATGATTGATTTTGGTTTAGGGTTAAATCAACTGTTAAAGCTACTTTCTATTTTGATCATATGAGAGAATATGACATTCAATTGTTAAATCAACTTCATGAAAAGAAAAGCTGTCCAAAAATTAGGTGAAAAATAATTCTTCATTCTAATTGGAAACTTGGCCATGAATCAGAAGTTAAAATAAATTTAAGAAACTGAGTTTTCCTGAATATCATGTATAGCAATTTTAGTGTTATGTGAAAAACAATGAATGAAGAATTTGTCACGGTCAATAGTAGATGGTAATTTAACATTAAAAGATAAAAATAAGAAGTAAACTAGCTTTCTCGTGCGAAAAGCTATCGGCCTATTGCATGCAGAGCACAATCTAGAAAGTAGAAACCCAACTTTGGATTTTTTTTTCTTTGAACAATCAGCTTTGGAATTAGCTAGTGAGCCAAAACGTGCTAGTTGGTGCCGAAGATGTCATGTTTATTATTGGGATAGGCTGAACTGTAAATATTAACCCTAATGTTTGTAGGAGTCATAATATCCCTAACGTATTAGGAAAGAGAGACGAGGAATACCAATCCTAAAGAGATGAGGTTTCCTAATGCAATTAAATCTCCTAATGAATAATGGTTTTGGGATATGTGAGTTGAAGCCCCTCTATAAAAAGGAAGGTTTTCCCCCCATAATTCTCAGACCGTGATGATGATGATAGGTTCCATCTTACCCTTACCAGCTCCTCCTGCAAAATCAGTTGCCACGCATACCAAGGCTATTGGTATCATACCTCCTCCTCCAGGAATCAAAGTCGTCATTGATAAAACTGCTCAGTTCGTGGCAAAGAACGGACCCCAATTTGAACAGGTCATAGCTAAGAATCTAGACATAGCAAAATCAAATCTAAGCTTTTTGATTTCCTCAAATCCCTACAATGCATATTATAAGCTCCGGGTGTCTGAATTCCTTGCCCAGCCTGATCAGTCTTATGAAAAGCTAGCGAGAGTTGTAGATGTTGAAGATGGAGCACCAAAACCTGATTCTCCCTCCCAGCTTAGACCTGAATGCAAAGTGCCTGAACCATCAGAACCCGAAGAGTTTACTGTTCGGCTTCCTGAAGGAATTTGTGGAGAAGAACTAGATGTTATTAAACTCACAGCCCAGTTTGTAGCTCGGAATGGGAAATCGTTTTTGACAGGATTGAGAAGCAGAGAGATGAACAACCCCCTGTTCTATTTTCTCAGGCCTAATCATAGCATGTTCAACTTTTTCACTTCTCTGGCAGATGCATATTCAAAGGTGTTGATGCCACCAGAAGGATTGACAGGGAAGCTCAAGAAGAGCGTGGCAGACATGTCTACTGTGCTAGAACGGTGTGTGCATCGGCTGGAGTGGGAGGCTTATCAAAAGAAGGCAAAGCAGAAGGCCGAAGATGAGATTGAGCAGGAAAGGTTACAAATGGCTGCAATTGATTGGCACGATAATGTCTTGGTCGAAGTCATAGACTTTGATGATGTTGAGGATGACTGTTTACCTCCTCCACTGAGCATCGAAGAGGTTATAAGGGGAAGCAAAGTTGTTATGGAAGCAGATGATAATGTCGAAATGGATATGGATGAAGAAGAGATGCAACTTGTTGAAGATGGAAAGAGGGTAACAGAGGTGGCCGATCCAGAACAACCACCAATGAGAATTGTGAAGAACTGGAAGAGACCTGAGGAGAGGATGATCCAATCCAGTGTTGAAAGGGACATGACGATTTCCCCTATTACTGGGGAGCTTGTCCCTAAGAATGAGATGTCTGAGCACATGAAGATTTCCCTCATTGATCCAAGATACAGAGAACAGAAAGAAAGGATGTTTGCTAAGATTCGGGAGACTAGTCTTGTTCTTGCACAGGAAGATGAGATCTCAAGAAACATAGTGAACCTTGCGCGAACTCGTCCTGATATTTTTGGTTCCACTGAGGAGGAAGTTTCTAATGCTGTCAAGGCTGAGATTCAAAATCAAGCGATATCACAGAGTATCAATGGAGAGGATAAGAATGATGCTGTGAACAATGAGCGAAGGAACTTTCCTGGTCCAGCAAGGCCTGACATGCCTTCAGTTCGACCTCAACCTCCACCAACTGGCTTTCTTCCTCGTGTTCCTCTAAGCACGGTTCATTGTTCAGCTCCTAATAGCATTGGCCTCCCAATACCTCCTCTAGTTGTCCAATTTCCATCGGTTGGAGCTCCTCTGCTACCTCCATCAATATTTACGACTGCAACTAATATTCCTACACCATCTCCACCTGTAGCTCAGTTTACACCTATGCAAGTTCCCCAAAGGCATTATATTCCTCCACCTTCAGTGCATATGATGCCCCTGCCTCCACCACCACCTTTACCTCAAGAAATGCATCTACCACCACCACCACCACCTCCAGTTGCAGAGGAGGAACCCAAGCCAAAGCGACAGAAGCTCGATGATTCAATGCTTATTCCAGAAGATAAATTTATGGCACAGCATCCGGGACCAGTTGACATGAATGTATCTGTTCCTATTGTTGATGAAGGTAACCTCAAAGGCCAACTTCTACAGATCACGGTGCAGTCTTTATCTGAAACTGTTGGCAGTCTGAAAGAGAAAATTTCTGCAGAAATCCAACTTCCGGCAAACAAACAGAAATTGAGTGGAAAATCAGGCTTTCTCAAGGACAATTTTTCACTTGCATATTACAATGTTGGCGCAGGACAAACACTCGCTCTTTCAATAAGAGAGCGCGGTGGAAGGAAGAGATGACAGTTTGCTAGGATTTTCAACTATCTATCATGTAGTTCTTCAATGGTTTTACCTGCTTTGATGTTATATACCATATTGTAAGTACTAAAAAGATTATATTGTCATCTTTAAACTATCTTATCTACTCTACTACCAGATTCTTCCGCCAATCTCTAATTGTGAGTACTGTGCAATTGTGAAGTGAACTGCCGATACAACTTATTCTCATTTTCTTTACCAAAACTGTTTTCAGTAAAAAGTTATTGATCATTTTATGAGGGGCAATGAAAGCAACTTCAACAAACTTCACCTAAAATGTGCCTATTAATTTTGTTCACTGATTGACCTCAAAAGCTATAAATTTAAAAATCTGGCTAAACTGGAATATTCAAATTTGTGAAAAACCAACCTAATTCAATACAAGGCCGCCTATTTAGCTTTCATCAGAATCAACATCAACACCAAGCTACAGTCCACAGCCTCCTGTTTTCCGGATAACTTGGATTTCTCACATCCATTCTTCATTCCAAAGAATCGAAACTGCCATGACATCTACAGGAGCTTTAAACAATAGCATTATGCTGCCAAACATCTGGGAACACAATCATGAAACTTCTCAGCCATGTCCACCCAAAACATCTGAGTTTTGTAATTTCTTTCTTTCAATCAAAAGAAAACTTCTCAGCCAATTGAGTGAGTCCTTCCATGTCCACTCAAATGGGGAATTGAGAGCGTTACTTTACATGCTTATTTGCAAATTCTTGAACATCTTCCTGAATTCAATAAGACAGGGTCAATATTTCAGACAGTAATGAAGCTAGACGTGGAAACACTGAAGGGAAATCTAGCCAAGTGAAATCAGAGATAAAAAAGAGGAATCGCTAATGAAATAAAATCAGTTGTCCAAAATTATACATTGGTGTAGTGATATTGCAGCTCCACATGAGACACTTCTTACAGACTGGTGTGAACTAAAAACTTTATTAAATTAAGTGCTGTTAAAATTAACATCCATAAACAGCAGTTTAATTCAAAACCAATGCTTCATCTTCAGCTTTCATAAGGATTGGCTACTGGAACTCCTTGAGTATGTGCTAAAATACGAATCCTCTCGTCATCCGGAGAATAGGGCCATGCAACCACTTCAATAGATCCCATCCATCCCTCATTGCGAAGCTTCTTAACTGCCATGACATCTACTGGAGCTTTAACCTTTATGACATCTAGTGCCATCAGGTGCTGTTTGTGAGTCTCTTCGGCAACTTGGGATGCATGGAGATCTTCGTCACTATTGTCAGTAAGATGATGTCTTCGAACAGTTGAGAACGCAATCATGAAGCTTCTCAGCCGTTCAAGTGAGTCCACCTCCATAGTTAAAGAATCTGCCCTCCACACAAACCTCGATTAAAAGGTAAACAATTACCAGGTACTATTCCTGCTCTTTCCTCAGTTTATCTGGGTTATATATATGAAATATTAAAAGCAAGAACAACTAAAGGTGCACTACACACCACAACACCCACAATAAAGATCAAATTGATAGTTGGCTGGAAATAAATAAAATTCCCTTTCCAAAAATTGAAGAAAATTTGAGAGAGAATAATGTATACTTCTTCATTGAAAATATGACCCTTTATATAAGAACAAGAGTACAAAAGTTACATAGAATCTAATTCTATGGCTAATATACTCTCCTTATTACATAAGGATTTACATTCCCGTTTGGACCGGTCACACCAAAACTATGTTAACTACAACACTATCTTCATTAGTTTTCAACAATCAGAGATAGACAGGGGACAAGATATTATGGGGATTACCTTATATATACATCAAATACATGATTAGTTAGTTTGCAACAATCAGAGGAAGCATCCAGGAGTATGCGACCTCAGGAACTCCATATATTAGATCAAACTCTCAACAACTATAGCGATTTCAATTTACACGTAAATAATGAAAGCACCAAATCTTACAGTCAATAATTATCGCAGCGATACAGAATAAAGTTCTAAAAACAGAAGAAAAGAAGAAAGCAGGGGTGTACCTCTTTTTTGCGGGCATGAGCACAATCTGAAAAGCTTTTTGCATTCATTTATGCCAGAAATTTCTAGTGTCAGTTCATATTGGGTTTGAGATAAAATAGGCCGGTTCGAACCGAACTATGTTCCGAAAGTGAAGTAATTAAGGGTCAACCGAAAAGGTCATTTAAGTACCGGTATCTACTTTAAAAGCCCAGTTCGTACATGAATGTGGTTTGTGATCTTATTGCTGGTTGATGGAAATTTTTAGTTGTAATACAATACTCTTGCTGTGATCTTGTTCTTCCTTTATAGTTATAAAGGGGGTACTTGTGTGTCTACTGTTAATGGATTGTCAAAGCACTTTCAAGCTAAGCTATCTTCTTGCTCAAAGATCAGTTCTTAACTGTACTTCCCAACAATGACAATCAGATCGCCAAAAACGTAGTCAACACTATAAAAATTGAGGATTCTCTCTATTCTCATGAACCAAAATATTTGCTCAAATATTGTTTTCCCTATTGTACTTGTCGATCGAGACACTTAAAACATCAGTTGCATCATGAATCTGTCTGGCATTATAATCAGCTAAACCATTTACAAAAACATATGCATATTAAGTTCTGGGAACATCACTTTGCTGAGGAATAGAGTTCCTGGCAGAAGCAATCCAAGCTTTCATATGTAAACCAGTTTTTCTTCATCTGCAATAACACAGAAAGTCGCTAAAAATTGGAACACTTGCATCATAGAATAGATATCTGATACTCAGGAAACACTTACAAAGTAAGGGTAGCCCTCCATGCTAAAATTCTGCGGAGCACTCTCCGTGAACAAATTAATGAAGTAGAGAACAAAATTACCACATTCCTCATCATTTCTCTGCTGTGGCACCTGAATTATTTCCACTTTTAGTACATTTTTAAGATGAATGTTGTGAGTCAAAAAGAGACTATGTTTATGTTACCTTAGGTATCAAAAGAGGAATTTTTCTCAGAAGATTCATATTCTCAGGCCTACCCTCTTCTCTAAAGATGTCCACTACAAATCTGAAAACAATAATAAAAGAACATGTAGAATTAGAGGCAATGTAGAATGAAACTATGGACCAAGAAAAAAGGAGACAAGTTTTGCTAAAGAAAAACATACTTTCTTATATTTGGTTCGAGCCTCCTCGGATCTGCCATTTCAAGAGAATCAAGCAACAACATGCATGGTCTTTGTGTCTTTGATTTGAGATTCTCACCAAAATGACACAATATTAGTAGGTTCCAGTGGCTCCTAAGATGGTGACATTTCAGAAAAGAAAATGTCATAACTCCAATTGTTAATAGAATGAAAAGATCTTAACACAAGGTAATGTAATATAGTTACCAGCACACAATAGGAACAAAAACATATTTCTTTGAAAAAATATGCTTCTTCTTAATCCAGGTTAGCACCTTGTCTGTGGTGGTTGGTTTAATGTACAAGGAAAACCATAAACAGTCAAGGTATGTGAAGGAAGTTTTCTTGTCCTCAGAGAAGCTCTTCCATAAGTTCCTGCACATTCAAGCAAATTTCTGATCCCATTAAATTGAAGACAACTTTTTCACAACAGATCACTCAAATGTTGCACCTACTCAAAGTAGCACTCAAAGGCCTCAGAGCCTAGCTTCTGTTTCTTCCGTGACACTCTACAAGCTCGAGAGACTGGCACTGGTTTTCTTCTTGACACTGAACACGTTTTAGTGTCTTGGTTCTGTGTTTTTCTTGACACTTCACGGTTGACATACTTGCTCTTAACACACCTGGTTGATCTCTGGCGGTGAGAAGAAAAAGTTAAAAAGCATGGGGATATCTTTTTGATCTCTTCAGTTTCTCCCCGAGTCAAGCTCTGTCTTTGAGCTTTCGAAGCTGCTAATACATGCATCCAACATGTTCGATGCTTTGACAGTTGATCATTGTAAATCTCTGTTGCAGGATAAAACACTCATCAAATCTCTCACCAAATATGATCATACTAAAGCAATACATAAGCATTCAATACCGAAATGTATGCCCTACAAATGTAAATCGTTCACTACTGCACTAGGGATCAAATTGGTCTAGCATAACACAAAAGGATTTCACTATATGATGATGGTTTAACAAGAATGAGACAACAGCTCAAGTAAAACATGATCAAACCAGAGAAAGCCATACCTATACAAAACAACTTCAAACAAATTTCCCAATTGCCAGAGAAGACATTGTCCCCCACTGAACTTCATCCTAAACTTCCGGGTTCATTTGTTTACATTTTTTTGCATGAAAAACATGGAATTTGACTTTTTTACTTTCTTTAGTAAAAACTTCAAAGCCAAGAATAATTTCATTTTCTTCATTCTTTCATACTCAACACTAAATCTCTTAGTCTCCTACCCCTCATTCTCCTGCTTGATCAGTAAAAAATTCAATCTTTAACCCCCAGAGTAAAAAAAAAAAAAACTAAACTTTGAGCAGTACAATGCAGAAAAAGCAAGAAAGTAAACCGAAGAATTGTCACTGTGGTTACCTGAAATCGAGCACTTCAGGTCGGACTCGGGTTCGGGTTCGGAGTCGGAGTCAATGTTAATGGGACCGTCGCTGCTAGGTTTTCTCCTTCCCATTGAAATTTTCACACAGAAATTTTGGAGTGACCGAGACTCTCAAGCGGAAAGGTGAAGAAGAACAGGGAGGGTCAGAGTCCATTAATTACCGGATCCATCTCGACCGTTCATCTAATCAACGGTGCCTGGCGCTTGTAAGTAACACGACATGTCGTATATTCCAACGGAAAGAGATATAAAGAAACAAACACAGTCGTATATTTCGGTGCCTCCTCGCTGAAGAAAAGCACACACTCACAGAGAGAGAGAGAGAGAGCTTTTGAACTCGGAGAAGAGACTCAGTGAGTTGCTGTAACCGATTCGCCATGGAAGGTCAAGAAGAGACTCAGCAACCTCATCTGCAGCTAGCGAACAAGCTCTTCCTTCTGTCGCACCCGGACGTTCAAGACATCGAGAAGGTCCGGCTCCGGGAAGAGGTTTTCGCCACCGTCAAAGCCGATGGTAAATCGAATCGGATGAATTTTTCACCGATTTTTACTGGTTTTTACATTGCTCAATTTATGGTTTGCGTGACTGGATTGTGGTTGGTGTTTTTTGTGTGTTGTAGATATGGCGCCTTTGTATGAAACCCTAGTTTCGGAATCGGTGCTGGAGATGGACCAGGGCGTTCTGGACTCCATGAAGGCCAAGATCCAGGAGGAGCTCAAGAAGCTTGATGAAAAGTGAGTTTGTATTTTGAATTTTATAGAATTCTGAGATATGAGTTAAGACTATTCTCCTCTTTTTTTGTGTATGCTTTAGTGAATTTCATTATTGATTATAGAGTGTTTAGAAATAGGGCTTTAGAAGAGTGGTGATTTCGTGTCCTTGTTCCTAATGAAACTATTGGTGGTTTCACAATTAATTGAATACTTTGGTAACATGTGTCATTAGCAGAGTTGCATTGATTTCCTTACGGTGGTGTTGCAGATCAACTAGAAATATGTGTGGATAGCTTCCTCAAAATGTACTCGTATGTTTATGTAGTCCGGTTCTACAACAGTGATTGTTAGTTGGTTATCTTGTTAAATATGTATACATCAGTATTGATTTGGGTATCAAGTATACTTTAAATTATTTACTTAAGAACTGGGTCTGTTTCTAAGTGAAGAACAGAGCTGTTTTTAGTTTACAGTTCCCTAGATATCGGGTTTGTAAGTACAGGTTATACAAACTAGTTTAGTTGCTGGTCTTGATTTTGTTCACTTGAGAAGTAAAGTTCTGTTTGACTTGGATGTTTTGGTAGTTCTAGGTATGATCAGGTTTCCAACTTATACTATCAGAAATAGAAGTACTTTAAACACATATTTGTAGGATTGACTTTCTATTTGAAGTCAGTTGCATGAATGCATCAGACTGGAATTAAAGCATTCTTAGTAAAAATATGTTAATATGATTATATCATTTTGGTAAATCTTTTCTAAACTAAATCTCTTAGTTCTACCTACTTTCTTGCAATGGTCATGGCTAAATCTCATTTGTCCTCACTTTTCCATATGATTATAGGCCAACTTTTACTGGGGTCTTATCAAGCCATTGGTTTACATCTATGTGCATATTTAATATTATTATAATTTTTCTGCTTAGACACTTTGCCGTAATACTTATGAGTTATGAACATATGTCCTTAAAAATCTTAAATTTTTCAATTTGAGGTTTAATCTTATGAGTTCAAGTTCTAATTGTTTCTTCATCCCAGTAATTTCTGTTGATAACTGACCACTTATCCTACTTGGTTACGACATACCTCTCTTATTGCGTAGGAGATGATCAATACTTGGTTTTTTCATTGAGCAAAAGCCCTTGCTTGGTTTGCTCTCTGGTCCCTTTATGTGTTTTGGGTATACATAAAAGCAACAGAAATTTTGTGATTCCATTGAACAGCATATTATATATTCCTCCTATATGCATTTAATTTGGATTCGCATATTTATCAAATATCTCATTTACATTCATGTGACTTATCTGGTTGCATTTGTTTAGGATTGCCGATGCTGAAGAAAACCTGGGAGAAAGTGAAGTCAGAGAAGCTCATTTGGCCAAGTCCCTGTTCTTCATCCGTATAGGTGACAAGGTAGATATATTTGAAATTGTTTGTCCTAGAAATCATATTTGCTTTATGCGACTCATTTGATAATGTTAATTTCTTTCCCTATGGCCCTAGGAAAAAGCGCTGGAACAACTCAAGGTAACAGAAAGCAAGACAGTTGCAGTAGGGCAAAAGATGGACTTGGTGTTCTATACGCTGCAGCTTGGTTTCTTTTACATGGATTTTGACCTCATTTCTAAGAGCATTGAGAAAGCGAAAAAGTAAGTTGTGGCCTGGGCCAGTCTCTCAACTGCATACTTAATTTCCTCATTTCAAAATTGGGTAGTTTGAGTTTATTTTTAACCATTCCGTTATGTTGACAGTTTATTTGAAGAGGGAGGTGATTGGGAAAGGAAGAATCGTTTGAAGGTATATGAAGGCTTGTACTGCATGTCCACTCGAAATTTTAAGAAGGCAGCCGATTTGTTCCTGGATTCTATTTCTACCTTCACCACTTACGAAATATTTCCCTATGACATCTTCATATTTTATACCGTCCTGACAAGCATTATATCTTTGGACAGAGTTTCTCTAAAACAGAAGGTATACTGTTTGTTACCAAGTGTTTGTGATTTTACATTCTTGGTGTATATGTTCCTATTAATTCATTAGGTAATAGGCATGCATATGTGAATTTTACAATTTGAACCAATATTTCACAGGTGGTGGATGCTCCAGAGATACTAACGGTTATTGGGAAAATCCCGTACTTGTCTGAGTTTTTGAACTCTCTTTATGATTGTCAGTACAAGTCATTCTTCGCAGCATTTGGTAAGTAATAGTTCATTGACAGATTAAATACCAAGTTAGCAGTCACTTTTCTTCTTGAATTTATTTGGAGTTGTCATTTTCTATATTTGTTCTTTTGCAGCTGGTCTGACAGAGCAGATAAAGCTGGATCGTTATTTGCATCCACACTTCCGGTATTACATGAGGGAAATCAGAACCGTTGTTTATTCTCAATTTTTGGAGTCCTACAAGAGTGTCACTATTGAAGCAATGGCAAAGGCATTTGGCGTGACAGTGGATTTCATTGATCTGTAAGTTACTGTTTGTTATGTTTGGCTTCTTTGAGGTGTACTTTGCGAATTTTATGTCTGATCCTTGAATATGTGGTGAGGCGTTTGTTAAGGAGACGTAAATCTAATCCATTCTATGATCTGCAGGGAGCTGTCTCGGTTCATTGCAGCAGGGAAACTCCACTGCAAGATAGATAAAGTTTCAGGTGTTCTAGAAACTAATCGTCCGGATGCCAAGAATTCTCTGTATCAGGCAACTATCAAGCAAGGGGACTTCCTACTGAACAGGATCCAGAAGTTGTCGCGTGTGATTGATCTATAGGCGCAGGCTTTTCTGCATTTTGAAAGTGGTCTTAAAGAACTTAAAGCACAACCGCGTCTTTTCAATTCTCATTTGATGAACTAAGTTGTATTTCTTCTCTCCAAAATTTATGAAAAACTTGAGCATAATGATCTTTAGGTTTCCTTTCACCTTTCTATTTGATATTCGCGGTGAATTTCTAGTGTGGATTTTCGATCATAAGATTTGTGGCTACAAAACTGTAGACAGCTGGAGGATTGATACTACAGTGTAGAATATGTGCACTGGATCTGTCACAACTCACAAGCCTATGACCGACCGTAGGCAATCAATCCAGATTTTCAATTGAATTAACTTGCATGAATAATAATCGATCGATCACATATAATCGTGTATTAATCAGTTGAATTAAGAAGATTAATCCCAACTAGCAAAAAGGGTACTTTAGTATTTTGAATCTTCAAAAGTGAAGAAGGGGTGATTTGTAATTGAAGGGATGCCAATTTCAGCTCCCTATAGGCTGTAGGTACCTTCCACTTGTTAATCTCTCGAATTGAGATATGAGCATTCGACCAATTTTCTAGGGCCCATATCTTGCGGACAAATACTGGATTTTTTTTTTTTTTAGCACAGTTGACAAATAGTGGATTAATAACGTCGTTTTCTTTCCTTTTATAAATTAAATCGACCCCCACCCATAAAAAAATTTAAAGGTTGTCAATTCCTTTCCCGCCAAATAAAGATTGCTAAGACCATTTCTTGACACCCTTCTTATAGCCTCCTCACAAGGTCCGCCAACTGTTCGACAAACCCAACATGCCCAGTTGCCAACCATCATCTTTCCACCATCTACTTCCTCTTCCGTCCTCCCTTCCTGTCGAAGGGGCTGCCGCTACTATGACTTCACAAATATCTTGCTCTTGGTTCTTCAACATGACTGACGAATGATGAACTATATGTAAGCGCAGAAGACAAGACCAATTCACCTCTCGTCGCAGAAGATAAGACCAGTTCACCTCTCGTCTATTTGGCAATTGGAATTCGGAAAGAGTTTGGATGATGAAATCTCTATGGAACTGGGCCCTGGGACTTTTTATGCTAAGAAAATAAAGGAAATGATGGAGTTGGCTAGTTGGGAATAGGGTGTTTCGGGAATTCAGGAATTCCAAGAAGTTGTTGAAATCTTGTGGTCTTAACTCTTAAGGAGGTATATGAGGTTGTTGGGTCATACGGGGTTGAGAATTGGAGTATGGATTCGATCAATTCTCAGCCTCACCAGACCCTAGACATGTGGGAGGAGAATTAATTCTCCCTATCTTGTATTAGCATCAGTTTCTAGTAATTAGAAGACACTGTTCGAAAGTAAGAGACTTCAAAATCATAGAAAATAAAAACATAACAAATCAAACAACCAAAAAAACCAAGATCCTCTTAAAACATCCCATTGCTCCTTAGATAACTCTCATAGTTTTAGGAGATATAAAGCAAAAATAGTCAAAGTAATCAGCATTACAATAAGCTTCAAAATGCTTCCTCTAGTAGATTAGTCTTTCACTCTCCCTAAACCTTAAACCTATTACTCCAAAAGGCTGCCTCTACTTTTTAGATTAGTCCTCCGGTATTCTTTGAATAATAAGGGATTATGCGATATTAGCTCCTCGGAGGCAAATGATTTAGGGAACAAGTCCCACCCTCTATCCCAAAGGAGATGGGTTTGCCACACTCTGGGAACCCACCGCCCGTCCCCCTATTTTTATTTTATTAATAACAGAAAAAAAAAAAATACAACCTAAAGAAGGGGGGGGGGCATAAACCTTACCCCCAAAACTAGAAAGAAAAACAAAAGGAAGTGAAAAAATTGAAGCAGAACCTCAAAATTTCCCAACTTCTAGATAATTAAACAGCTTGCAAAGCAAAACAATGCAAGAGAAAATAAAAAGTGTTTCAAATAAAGTTTCGAGCACATGTAGACAAGTGTTTCAAAAGTGATGAAGGCCACAAGTACACAGAGAAACTATGAATAAGCAAACTCTGAAATACATCATGAACCAACTGAACACGCCCGCCATGGACAACAACTTGCCTTGCCAGCCAACAAGACAAGCTTTAGCCTTATTAGCAATTGCTTGAAGGTGTATACGTCGAGGCTTCCCCTTGAATATAGGAACACCCAGATAAGTAAGTGGAGTAGTACCTAACTTGAAGCCCAATAAACGTTTGATAACCCTGCGCCGATGAGAATAGTTGTCACCAGTATAAAAAGTACTCTTCTCTTTGTTTACTAGTTGACATGAAGCAGCACCATACTCATCTAAAAAGAGCTGCAAACGGTTAAGAGAAGAAATATCCCCTCGACAGAAGATAAAAAAATCATCAGCATAGAGCACATGAGTAACCTGAAATAAAGAGCAAAAGAGAGGTTAAGACAACTTTTACACAGCAAACCAAATTAAAGAGGGATGACCGGAAAGTTATTGCAAGATTTTCATGAGTAATTTAGTGGTAAAATTAACAATTGCAGAATAAGAATGGGCTATTTATATCATCTGTAGACTATTATATCTTTGCATCATGATACTATTGTATCGGCTTAGCCGTTGTGCTTAACAACTATCATCACAAGTTTTTCTCCAATGAGCTAGCACAACTTGTCATCAATAATGCATAATGTATCAAATGTATGGTATCATTAATAGACTATTTTAACCATAAACCTATTGGAAAAATAAGCTCTCTTCTCTGACTCCCTTGCGGGAGGTTTCTCGACGGCGACTTTTATCAAGGAGTGGCGGTCTTGTGCTTTTGACTGAGAGGAGGGGTCCTTTCACCTTTCTCTAGTCTAATTCTTGGTGGTGCCGGCGGGACAACTCGACGGGGCTCCTTGCTCCTAGGCTGCTGCCTAATTCTTCACGTCGCCGGCTATGGTTGTGGTGATGGTGGCTCTGTTATGGATCTAAGATTAGAATAATGGTGCGTAGACTTCCTAAAAGGTGGGTGTACTAGGGATTATATGGGACGCTGTTTGTCAAGAATAGGGTTTCTCATGGTTATAAGGGACGATTGCTTTCTGTCGACCCCATAGGGGTGTTTCGTTCTTGTACTGCTTGTTAAATTTAATGAAAGGGCTGACCTATTTTAGTCAAAAAAAAAAATCAACAGACTATTTATATCATCACTAGACTATTATATCATCAATCAACACAAATAAGACTATTGAAAACATCAGAGCAAAGTGTAAAACCCGAATAACACTACTGAGGAACATCTACATATTGTAAATTCTTTAACATTTCCTTACAGTCACGAGAGGCGAACTTGTTCGCGGACTCATTAGCCAAAGTTGGTCATGTACTGATTTACAAGCACAAAGTCTAACCACGCCTTCTGCTTTGACCAATTTAATGTTGGATTGCAGCAAAGACTCCTCTATCTAATTGTTATTCACCCCAATCAGATGGCATTTTTCTTTCTTTTTCTTTTTTAAAATCAGATGCATTTATTAGACTAAATCAGAAGCATTTATTAACTTAAATCAGATGCATTTCTCAGAGAAGAAGCAGAATTGAAAAGAGTAATAACATTAAAGGATAGGGTTAGGGTACGTTAGGGTTTGTACCTGAGTGGGTAAACGGTCATCCGACCTCATCTGCATCACGTACGCTGCTGAATTCTTGCCTCATTTGCATCTGCTTCTTGGTGCATGTTTGCCATCCATGGCTTCTCACCCAGCACATCGTTCTCTCTCAACAGAGGAATCAAGTCCGATTAGGGTTTGTACCTGAGTGGGTAAACGGTCATCCGGCCTCATCTGCATCACGTACGCGGCTGAATTCTTGCCCCATCTGCATCTACTTCTTGGTGCATGTTTGCCATCCATGGCTTCTCACCCAGCACATTGTTCTCTCTCAACAGAGAAATCAAGTCGGGTTAGGGTTTGTACCTGAGTGGGTAAACGGTCATCCGGCCTCAGCTGCATCACGTACGCGGCTGAATTCTTGCCTCATCTACATCTGCTTCTTGGTGCATGTTTGCCAGCCACGGCTTCTCACCCAGAACATCGTTCTCTCTCAATAGAGGAATCAAGCCATACACTGGAAGTGCAAGAGCCCCCGCTGCGACGGCATTGCTCGCCTCCTCCAGCATAAGCTGATAGAATTAATGCTTTCCTGCTCAATCTGCGAATGTTCGCTAACGTGCGTTCGCGAGATAAAGTCACCGCGGAGAAAAGTTTGTGAAGTGAGTTCACCAAGTTCGCTAAAGTACGTTTGCAAGATGACATCACTACGAAGAATAGTAAGAAGCGAGTTCACTGAGAAGTAGTGTTCGCGAATAATAGTTCGCGGAATAACTAAGTCTGTTCATTAAAGGGTTGAGTCTGTTCGCTGTCGAGCAACATGCTACGGTGAAAGTCTTAGCTGTGGTGAAAGATATTTTACAGCCACTTGCATTACTGTTTGCTCCACTCAAATTAAGCTAGATATTTTGTATTTAAAGTACTTTTAATCTAGTTTAATATGCTTTCATCTTAGATATTTTGTAGGTTAATCTTGTACCCTATATAAGGGAAGTGTTGGTTGATGTCAAAGAGTGAACAAGTTCAAAAACTCAAGTACACAAGTTTGTTGGGTTAAGTTGATAAGTTCATACTTCATTTGCTACTGCAAATTAATCAAATCAACAAGTTGTGGTTTCGATTATATTTTGTTCAAATACAAAGTAGAAGCAAATCAACATTTTACAAATATATTCAACATAAGCAGATCAAGGGTAGCGGTCCACGAATCCGAAGAAAAATCACACCTGTGGGCAATTTGGCAGGGAGTGAGTTGCAGCGTCGCAGGGACCTCCGTGGCCAGGGTGGAGGTGAACCGTCAGATTCGGTTCCTGAGTTGGGAAGTGAGGACGGCGGTGCTGGTTCTGGTAAAGCCTTTGACCACGGAGAGAGTTGAACGGCCACACGCGGAAGAGCAAGCCTTTCGATGACTCTCACCTTCACACGCTCCAGAGGCGGCTACCAGCTCCTGGTTCTTCTCCTTCTCACCATTGCCATCGATCGGTTTTTCACTATTGTGGAACCAAAATGGACACGAGTCCTACTATATATATCTGAACCAAGGAAGGGGGTAGAGTCTGGGGGCAAATTGGTCAAATCAACTAGTAAAAAACCCTACAGTTGGTGCACGTTTCTCGAAGTTTCTATTTTTTTTTAAATTCTTTTAATCCAATTTCCCTTCCCCTCTTTTTAGTGTTTGAACTTTGAAGACTAGCTAGGCATGCAAATAAAATTTTTGTAACAAAAAAAAAAAAATGATACTCAAAGGTTTCTATTTTTCAAATGATTGATTATTTTCTTTTATTTGAACTAATATAAATGTGGGATTGCCAACAGATGTAAATAATAAAAGAATAAAATAAAATAAAAAGTATTGAGATCAAAGTATAAACCCAATCCACATTTTCTAAATTTTAATACGACTGGCTTACAATTGACGACAAAATTGATATACAAGGACCATGATTCCAACACTTTAATTAAGTGAGAAAGATATATTAGTGTTTTGATTTTAGTGCTACAAAACAAAACACTAATTTTAGTGTTATAGAGGAACAAATTGTATTAAGGAAACGTTCTCTCGTCCGAGGTCTCGCTCCTCGTGTTTTTCTACGGTGGCCACAAGGCTGAGTTTTCAAACCCAAATCACAGATCGCCCTTTCCTGATCTCCTTCCAATCTTTTTCCATCTTTCCATTCATTTGGCTCTCATCTCCCTTACCTTCTTCACCCCATTTCATCTTGAGCATCCACATGGGCGCCTTCGTTGATGAGATAGAGGGCTCTCAGCGGGTGGTCGATTTGATGCCAGCCTTCCCTTAGCTGGTTGGGCGTTTTGCTTCCGAGAAGAAGATGGTGGATGCTCTGGGTCAGATTGTGCAACTCTGCTCTTGCTCTTGGTTTCTTGATCCAGGGGGAGGCGGTGATGCTGGTGGAGGTGGTGCTGTCTGCGGCGGTGATGCTGAAGGAGGTGCTCCTAGCCATTTTGTTCCAATGGTGGTTAGGGTTGTTTTGGGCCCCCGGGTTGTCTTCAGCCCTAGTGGTGGTGATGTTGGCCATGGTGTCATTCCGGGTTGTGGCAATGGAAACGCAGACGGGGTTGGTAAAGTCGGTGGTGTCGACACTGTTGCTAACGGCGGCAGCGCTGAAGTCAATTTGCTTCTAGGGTGGCTAGGGTTTGATTCTTGCCCTAGGCTTATCTTTAGGCTTGAATGTGGGCTTCGTAGCCCACTCTTGTTTTTATTTTAGTATTTTTTTGTTTTTGTTTTTGTTTTATTTTTCTTTTCGTTGTGTTTTAATAATGGAACGGAGCTCGGTAGGGAAGGTTTAGGGCCCATATGAGGCAGTCTTTTGAGTATTTCCCTTCTCTTTTCCCTACCGTTAGGGCGTGTTGTGTTAGTCTTTTGAGTATTTCTCTTCCCTTCTCTTTTCCCTACCATTAGGGCGTGTTGTGTTTGTCAGTACAGGGTTATGTTTAAGTTCTCATTTTTACGGAGCCACACACGTAGCGGGTTTTTTTGTAACTTTATTGGCCGAAGTAATGAAAGTGTTCACGTTTCTCCTAAAAAAAAAACAAAACAAAAGTAGAGAATGTCACAATAATATTGTTTTTGGAACTTCTCCGTGGTGCTTTTGTGAACCACCATATCTTCTCCTCAATAAAATACTTCCATCAGTTCCATGTCAAAAATCAGTCCAAACTAGACCAAATTTTTCTTTTTCTTTCTAATGACACTACTACAGAAATCGATATAGGGGACACCCACTAATTTTTGTAAGGACGTTTTTTTAAACTCGATGTCCTTGCATCCATGTTAGGACGTCAATAGCACGGTAGCACTTCAAAAGCAAAAACAGGAGATGTTGCGCAAAAGCCAACGCGTCTAAACATCCTCAGCGGTTTGGGGTTCGAACCACACAATACCCAAAAACCTTATTAGTTGAACAATAAAAAAAATCGAATGTCTATCCACTCTACGCTTCAGTTGAACACTTACCCCCAAATTGCTTTAGCCTTTTTCGTATTCCCTCTCAGATGCGAACCCTTCTCTTTCACCTTCCCTCAATTTCATTATCAAATTTTCACTTATTTCGTCCTATCAGTAAGAAATTCTCTACTCTTTCTCATCTCGGTGCATCGACCATCACTGTTCTCTCATCACTCAGTAAAACCCTAATTTTCTTCTCTGCGATCCAAAATCCAGAGTCATAGAATAGCTGAGGAGTGGAATCCTTGGTCAATCAAACATGAAAGTTCAGGTAGAGTTTATGTTTTGAATTGGTTTTGGTGATTTTTTTTGTACAAACTATTCTTGTTGATAATTTAAGATTTTTCTTGTCAAAAATCTTGAGTCTTTGCACTTATCAGTTGTATTTGTATTGGCAAGTGCAGAGAAGAAAAAGAAGAGAGATATTCATTGCCACCAAACCCTCCATATAGTAGAATCGCTAGGTCAAATCTGGCTCCTTATGACACGCAAGGTATCTATTAGTCTGTTCTTGCTGATGTGAACATGTAATATAATATTGACGATGACTACTGGGTATCAGGATATATGCATTTATTTTTATTTCTTATATGGTCAATGTTTGCTCTGTCAGAGGATATACTTATACTTCTGTAATTGTAAATATTGCATCGATTTTGGGAGAAATAAGTTTGCTGCAATATTGTGTGGATTTTGGTGTAAATTCTTGACATTTTTGTTTATTCTATTTTTCTTTTGGCTATAAATGTGCAATCTTTGTTGCTGCAATATGCTTCTGTTTTATTTCTCGTCAGTTTTCCTTGTACTTATGATGAATTGCTAACTGCTGTTGTTTGTAAGTTTCCTCTTTCTCCTTCTTTGTTCTTTGCTTTTGGTCTTATTCTATAGCGTGTGATGTTAGGTTTCATTGGTATTGCTGCAATTGTTATCAAACATGGTGATGATAACAATTGCACAAGTGGTGATGATAACAACAGCATAAGTATTGCTGTTGTGAAAAGGCTTCTCTCATGGTATGTAATTTGGACTCGAGGTACTTCTATTTGTCTCTAGTAATTTACTCTTAACTCTAATATTTATTGTGTATTTATCTTTGATGTAGGTTCTTAAGTCGTCCAATGAAACATGATTTATGAACTATAGATAAGTTATGTACATCCTATATGATTTTTTTCTTTGAACTGGCAGCGTACATGTGTGGGGCTTTCAATGGAGGAGTCCTTTAGGAATCATTTTCAGCCTACAAAATTTGGTGGAGTTCAGAGGTACTGCATGATCATTTATGCCTTACAAAGTTTTTTACTTTAGCTCAGAGCTCTACGATAATCTGGTATGATAATCTGGATTACTTGTAAGGACTGTTAACTCCAAGAACAAGCAAGTTTCTTTAGGGAATGAAAGATCCAAAGCTTGATTCAAATCTAAAGACACAAAAAGAAGATGGGCCAAGGAGATCAGGTAAATTTTGTCTAGTGTATCCTAGATCTATTGGCACTTGTACAAGTTTATGATTACCAATATTAGTTGGTTCTTTTGTCCAAATTTCTATGATAAAAATTGGAACACATGCCCTGGTACAACTTTTAAGTTTTATACCAGTTTTTTATTGCAACCATTAAGTAGCTTATTATCTTAGTTCTTTCCATATTCAGGTCTTGACACTTGCATGCTACTCAAAGAAGACTTGGTAATTTAGATGAGGCTATCGATCGAGACTGCAAATAATTTTGTTTTGTTGGAAATAACTGCTATCCAACACTTGTAAGTTTACTTCTTCTAAATTTGGCTCTTCAAGATAGCTGTATTTTTGCGAGTTGGTTGTTGATGGTGCACTGATAGTATGTATCCATTTATTGTTATACGCTTTTAGTTTACTATGTAAGACAACACTATTTGTTGGACTATATTATGGATTGTGATTTGTGACGCGATTGTATAGCAAAAATGAACATTCTAGATCTTGGGACATCTAGACACGAAAAGCATGGGGAAGCATCTTTTTCACTCTGTATTTCAGCAAAGGAAAATCTGGGAGGGAATATTTTCGGTGAAGTTTGCTAAGAATCTGTAAAGTTTGCTAAGAATATTTTCGGTGAAGTAACAAACTTTCATTCACGTATTTTTCTGCACTGTTACAGTTGTGCACTTTATATTTAGAAAATTCACTTAAGGTAGTTACTAGTTTCACTTAAAGTATAGGTCTTAATTGATCCTTTTATTCATATATTTTTTTTTCTGAGCACAAGGTTCTTAGAGTTTGAATTAGTAAAATAATTATCATTTCTGCAACTCTTAGTTATTGCTGCTCATACAACTTTCTAATTTAAATATACATGTTTAATTACATCTCTTGTTTAACTCTCATCTACAGGTAACGGATAACCGTTTGTTTGTTGAGCATGAAAAATATTGTTCATTCCCATTTCGCTTGTTGGAATTTTCCTCCAAGTTTAGTTTACTTTTTTTTCCTTATCTGCAGGTCAGCTGAAAGAAGCTTTCTAGATAAAATGGTGAAACTGTTTATCTTTAAAGATATCCGTAATTTCCTTAATGTAAGTCTTTTGGCCAAGCCAAGCTTTTTATCTTTTCAATCTTCTCCATTTATTTTTCTAATTTTAGGTAGGAAAGCTTAGTTGTTTCCAATTTGACTTGTGTAGTTTTTGGCACTTTATCAGTTTTGTCCAACTTTTTTATCTGCCTAGCTATTTTCCCACATGTTGAATCCTTAATTTGCATATGTTATTGGCCTTTGAATGTTAGCTTGCATCTGTCATATAGACTTTGTTCTTTGATATGATGTATTTTAAATACTTAGCCTTCTGTCGTTTTCATCAGGTAGCTAGTGGATGATGATGTTGTTTTCAGTGCAGGTAATTGTTCCCTGTCATGTTTCTTGAAGCTGTCTCAAAGGTGAGCCACCTGATCCACTAATATCTTCACAAATTAAAGCTTTGCATTCTATTTTTTTCTTCTGTATTGTATTGTAGCAGATTTGAGATGTGTTATTAACGTGGCCCTATGATTTCTGTTAAATGCTTGGCTTTTTGTTATATCTATCAGGTAGTGGATGAAGATATTGGAGATGATGAAACCAAGTTTTTGTGCCTCTACTGTCATCCAAGATCACATAGTATATCAACTTGTAATTAGGATTTATTTAGTTAGTTTTAATTGTAGTTTAGTTAACAGATCAGTAAATGTCCTCTTTTCTTTTCAAGGACACTTTTTGTTCATACTGGGACTTTTTTTTTTGTGTTCTGTAATAGATACAATGACGTTTTTTTTTAGATTTCAGGACCTTTTTTCAGCGTCCTCGTATATATAAGATGACACGTTTTTAGATTTAAGGACACTTTTTCAGTGTCCTATAAAACATTAGAGGACGTTTTTTTTTTATCTTAGAGGACACTTTTCTAACGTCCTTATAGGTATTTAAGGACGTTCTTCGAACGTCCTTGTAAGTGACTTACAATGACTCCTTGATAGATGACGTTTTTTTTGCGTGTCATCTAAAGTTTTCAAAGACGTTTTTTGAACGTCCTTAAATGGGTTTTTTGTAGTAGTGTGAGAAAATAAAGGCAACCAAAACAAATAAAATAAGTAAAAACAAAAATAGATCATATTGCACTTCATAACACGCCACATAAAATCAGCATTGTGAAGAACAATCTGCAAATGCCATTCAAACAAGCTAAAAGCCAGAGCTTTGGTCCTCAAGCAGATACCATTAACAAATATTACTACTCCAGTAGTGGGCACTAGACAGTACACCCTAAAACTAAACTTCAAAAGTCCGACAGATGATCAAACTCCTAAACCTAAACCATTCTTCAAAAGTCCCAACAGATGATCAAACTCTTGTTCTTTTAAACTCCTGGATCATACTTGCTGGATCCTCATTGCTAGCAATGCAGCGTGTAACCACTTCCCTGACCAAGCTTAATCGTCCATTTTCAGTCGCCAGAGCAGCAACAGTGTTCCCCTATTCATTAACACGTAAATTAGATATTATCAGATTCAAAATTCCAACTTCATCAGAGCTGCTAAGATCAGGAATGCCAAACCTCCGAATCACAAAAGGGAGGTAACTTGCATTGGTATAAATATAACAATGCGACACATCAGCAACATCCTGCATCCCATATATAATGTTAGGAATAAATAGACTCGCAGAGACAATATTTGCCCTGACAGTATATGTTCATTTCATTTGAGGAGCAATAAAAATAATCTAGATCATTTTATGTACCTGTAAAGAGGCTTTGAAAAGTCCAGTCTGCTTAACGAACGTCTCCTGCACAAACAGTAGATATTAGAATAGCCTGAATATTCGTCCGTCTGGCTCTTAATAGAGTAGCATATATTCCCCAACGTCTATATTTCGTACTTTTCACAAAAGAAAAGCTTTAAAGACGACTGATTCTAAAGTTGTAACGTCCTAATATACTCACAGAACTTTCTCAGCAAACTATGTGAGCATATCAGTTATAAGCATAAAAACAATTAACAAATACCTGAAACGAAAATATATAAAATAATCTTTTATATGCAATACTAATGTCCCACCTTATCAATCTTCAATTCTGAACCAATCCCACCATTAAAATACCCAGTCTTGATGATATCATGCTTCAGCCTGCCATTCAGTACTTCTATTGCCTGAAATCAAAGTGTTGTGCATCCAAATCAGAAACTAATACAAAATAGCTCAAATAACAAAACAAAAAATAATTTTCATCGATACTGAGTACTAGGGTTATCAAAAAGAAAAGGCAGCAGGCATCATAGAATCTTAAATAAAGGCAGACAATTTCAGCATTCCAGTTGTCATAAAAGAGAAAAAGATATCACATTGGGAGAAAAATTCGCATCAAGTACCAGTGAGGGCTTAACAGAAGTCGATGACAGAAGTTCAAGAACATCTCTAGCCTTGTAAATAGTATCTCGATCCTTAGTTGTTGAGAATGTCATGAAACCCTCATCCTGACCATTGTTTTAAACACAAAAATTTCATAAAACCATACACAATCTGTAATTCACGTATATAAATGATTCTTATTTACAAATTAAACATAAAGAGTTTCATTTACTCTGTGCATACCAGATAAATTGTGCATGAAATGCCATACTGTTCCAAGGATGATTCCACAATGGGCCATTCTTCTTCCAATACTTTGGCTGCATAAAACAATCCAAAGGCTTATAGGTGAGCACCTGAGAAAGAATGTGGTCATCCAATAACTATAATCATAACTAAAAGAACTCAAGAATAGAAGAAGTTCACCATAAAACAAATAAAACAAGTGTATCACGAGAATACAGCAATACCGACAAACTCATAAATTTTTTATAGTAGCCTACACAACTTAAATTGGCTCAAGGTGCATATGATGATATGTATAATTATAACTTCAGAGAGAAAGGGAAACACTAAAGAAGGATCACTTTTCCTACAAGTGACTAACAGAGAAGAAAAAGAAAAATAGAGTATGGTACCTCGCTTTTCAGAGAAGAAGGCACCACAGACGAGCATGCCAGCTTTGTTCAACGAAGGGCCGAACAGGGCTTTGTCCAATGGATCCGACGATTCTCCATGCTGCCCCTCCATCGCAGCTGCTGTTGGCTCGGACATGACAACATGAACATCATTCTTTCTCTTCTCCTCCGTCCGTTTTCTTTTCGTTACTGTTTCAAACCCTAAAAGATCAAAAAGAAATAATCAGAAGTGAAAGTTTTGGAGAATAAGCATGTGATATTATTGAAACGAGATGGTCAGTCCTTTCTGCAGCCCCAGGCATACCAGTTAGTTTGGCTTCTAAAAACAAAAATGAATGAAACATATTTTCAAATCAAGAAGCCCAACTACATAACTTACATCTATCCTATAATAATTCAAAAAAAGAAGAGTATAACACCAATTCTACTAAAACATTCCAACTCTAATATTAGTTATCGAGAAGTTGCGAAAATAACCTAATACATCCATCTCAAGATTGTCCGACTGTCCACCCAATTGATGACTAAAGTTCATCAACCTGAACAGAGTTGCAGGCTTCACATTTCTTACAATGCAGGCTTCCACAACGTCCCTGACACTTTAATCCTGTAAGTGAAGTTCCCAAAGCAGTGACAGAACTCCCTTATTCATTTACAAACAAAGTAAAAATCATTAAATTATAATTCCCACTTCGTCTGCAGGTGGTCAGACCCAAAGACATACACAATATCACTATGAATCATGTGAAACAAAAAAATATTCCTTACATTAAGAAATACATCACACTGTGACTGGTTTGCAAGTTCCTGCATGGAAATTTTAATGTTAGCATACAAGGAACTACATATAGTGTGAGACATGTTCGTGTTTTAAATGTGAAGGAGCAAAACATATTTTAATCAGTTCACGCACCTGTAAGGAGTGTTCAATTCTTTTCTGCCGTCCAAGATATTTCTCCTACCGACAATAGTAGAGAGATTAGAACAGCTGGAAAAGTGAGCTTTTTCAGATATCCAGCAATAATCATAATGTAGTTTCTGGTCTGACTCTTCATGGAAAAACAAGGTTTCAGAACACTCAAATAAAGGAGCATCTTACCACATTAATTCCAGAAAATGCTAAAACTAAATGCCCCACATCATAACTATAGAGAGCCAAAAAAAAAAAAAAAAACAGCGACAGATACCTGCTCCTCAAGTGGTAGTCTTCAGCGAAACCCACCATTGTGATACCCAGTCCGGATGATGTCGTATTGCAGACCATCCAGTATTTGTATGGCCTTAAATCATAAATGATGCTCTCAAATCAGAACAGTAGAGAAAAGCTCAAATAAAATATCAGTTCATCTGCTTGGAGATTTCAAGTAAAGAGCTGCGGGAAAGTAAAATATGTTTATACATACATTTATACTTTGTTGCTGGAACAGAAGGAGAAATTGACCCCTAGTCCTTGAGGTTGTTGAGAATGTAATGGAACGCTCAGCCTGACCATATTTGGAAGGGCCACCAATTAATTTGCCTCATATTCTTGGTTACAAAATCATCTACAAGTTTTCATGTAAGAAAGTTGTCATGGCAACCTGATCAAGTGTGCACGAAATGCAATACTTTTCTAAGGAAGATTCCACCATCGGCCAAGCTTCTTGCACCAGTTTTGCTGCAGAGAACATTGGAGAGTCTCATTGGTGAGGACAAAAGACTATTCCTTTTATAATAACTAGAAACCGTCAGGAATGGGATAATATGTTCTTATGGACGGTTAAAAATGTGATAATCGAAATTGAAACTCAGGTTTCAGAGAAGAAGAAAAAAAAAAGGGGAGCTTTTTCCATTTCCCTAAACTACTGAGCAAAAAGCGAAGAAGAAAAAGAATGGGTACCTCGGTTCTTATCAAAGAAGGAACAGAAAGTTGTGTAAACAAGCCTGCAATGTTTGTCCAATACCTTCGCTACACCATCCTGCTGCTCCTTCTCCAGCGTCGCTGGTTCTGTTGCAGTTGCTTTCAAATGAGACCATAGAATATAAGATTTGAGAAATTAAAACCCTCGCGCTAGGTTTCAGGTCAATTTTCCTAAAATTACTGAATAAAACAAATAGGGCGGACGGGCACCTCGCTTTCTCTTCAAGACCAAGTTGAAAGAAACGTTGCCCTCTTCAGGCCACGACTTCTAGCTCTCCATCGTCGGCGTCGTTGCTTTTCTAGAATGCCAGAGAGAGCTCTGATCTTCTACGTTTTCGTTTGCGTTTGCGTTTCCGGTTGCGGAATCCTTGCTGTTGCTATTTGTACCCCCAGCCGTGTAGCACTGACAAATAGGAAACTGCCGCGTGTACAAAGTTGAAGACCTAAGGCTATTTTCGGATCTATTTATGCACGTGGCAGTGATTCAGGATACACCGGGTGAAATCTTGTCCATGAAAATCTTAAATTTTTCAATTTGAGGTTTAATCTGATTTCTTCAAGTTCTAATTGTTTCTTAAATGCTGTTTATAACTGACCACTTATTTCCTACCTGGTCAAGGCATTCCTCTCTTATTACTTGGGAGATGATCAAGACTTGATTTTTTCATTGAGCAAAAGCCCTTGCTTGGTTTGCTCTCTGGTTCCTGTATGTGTTTTGGGTATACATTAAGCAAGAGAAGTTTTGTGATTCCATTGAACAGCATAGTATATATTCCTCATATATGCATTTTATTTGGATCGACATATTTATCAAATATCTCATTTACATTCATGTCACTTATCTGGTTGCATTTGTTTAGGATAATATTGCCGATGCTGAAGAAAACTTGGGAGAAATTGAAGTCAGAGAAGCTCATTTGGCCAAGTCCCTGTTCTTCATCGATCCGTGTAGGTGACAAGGTAGCTATATTTGAAATTGTTTGTTCTAGAAATCATATTTGCTTTATGTGACTCATTTGAAAGTGTTGATTTCTTTCCCTATGGCCCTAGTAAAAAGCGCTGGAACAACTCAAGGTAACAGAAAGCAAGACAGTTGCAGTAGGGCAAAAGATGGACTTGGTAGTGTTCTATACGCTGTAGCTTGGTTTCTTTTACATGGATTTTGACCTCATTTCTAAGAGCATTGAGAAAGCGAAAAAGTAAGTAGTAGCCTGGGCTCTCTCAGCTGCATATATAATTTCCTCATTAATTTCAAATTTTGTAGTTGAGCTTTCTTTTTAACCATTCCATTATGTTGACGGCCTATTTGAAGAGGGAGGTGATTGGGAAAGGAAGAATCGCTTGAAGGTATATAAAGGCTTGTACTGCATGTCCACTGGAAAATTTAAGAAGGCAGCCGATTTGTGTTCCTGGATTCCATTTCTACCTTCACCTCTTACGAAATATTTCCCTATGACGTCATTTTATACCGTCCTAACAAGCATTATATTTCTGGACAGAGTTTCTTTAAAACAGTAGGGATACTGTTTGTTACCAAGTGTTTGTGATTTTACTTTCTTGGGGTATATGTTCCTATTAATTCATTAGGTAATAGGCATGCATATGTGAATTTTATAGGTGGTGGATGCTCCAGAGAAACTAACCGTGATTTTGAACTCTCTATGTGATTGTCAGTATTATTCGCGGCATGCATTTGGTAAGTAGATAATTTATTTTATAAACTTCCTTACCAAGTTACCAGTCACAATTCTTTTTCAATTTATTCAAAGTTGTCATTCTCTGGTCTGGCAGAGCAGATAAAGCTGGATCGTTATTTGCATCCACACATCAAGTATTACATGAGGGAGATCAGAACCGTTGTTTATTCTCAATTTTTGGAATCCTACAAGTGTGACTATTGAAGCAATGGCGAAGGCATTTGACCTGACAGTGAATTTCATTGATCTGTAAGTTACTGTCTGTTATGTTTGGCTTCTTTGTGGTGTACTCTGCGGATTTAATGTCTGATCCTTGAATTTATGGTGAGGCATTTGTTAAGGGCACGTAAATCTAATCCCATTCTGTGATTTGCAGGGAGCTGTCTAGATTCATTGCAGCTGGGAAACTCCACTGCAAGATAGATAAAGTTTCAGGTGTTCTAGAAACGAATCGTCCGGATGCCAAGAATTCTCTGTATCAGGCAAGTAGGCAATTATCAAGCAAGGGGACTTCCTATTGAACAGGATCCAGAAGTTGTCACGTGTCATTGATCTTTAGGCGTATGCTTCTCTGAATTTTGAAAGTGGTCTAAAGAACTTTAAAGGCATAGCAACTTTCGACTTTTCAATTCTCATTTGATGAACCAAGTTATTTCTTTTCTCTCCAAAATTGAAAAACTTGGGCAATGATCTTCAGGTTTCCTTTCGCCTTTCCATTTACTATTAGTGAGTTTTTGAGTGTGTGGAGTTTCAAGTATCAGTTATTATGGCCACAAAACTGTAGACGGGGAGGATTGATACTATAATTAAGCACTCGGTTTAGCTTGCAGGAATGCCATTGTCTTGATTTCTTTAACATAACTGAAAACATAATTTAAAGTGTTTTTCTTCCATGCAAACTAGCTTGATGACTGCCTATGATAACTGCTTTCAAGTAGTGCATTCCTACAAATTATCCTCTGTTAATTTGCTTTCAACTATTTCCCTTACTACGTTAAGTGTTTTTTCATAACGCTTGGATATCGTAAAAGTTCATACATTGCCGATTGTAAGATTGTATAGTTGTCTCACGCACAAGATTGTTCATTTACAAACCAAACAGAAAAGCCGACAATAAATTTAATATGCAAGCCGCCACCACATAATACAGAAACTTCGTAATCCAATACATCACCAAACATACTTTAAGAATAATTCCAAATAATATAGCAGAATTCATACACAACTGATGTCTTTAATCATAGATTAAACTGATGAATATGGAATAGCAACGACCTTAAGAGGGTCGTCTTTATGAACTGTTAAACCGGATGATTCAGTCATGTCTAAATCCTCACCTCTTACTCCACCAGGCAATGTCCAATTAAACTTGTGCACTAAATTTGCTAGAGCAATCTCATTAACAGCTGTAGCAAACTGAACCCCAGGACAAAACCTCCTGCCAGCTCCGAACGGAATCAACTCAAAGTCATTTCCTTTATAACTTATACCACTATTAGCATTCAAGAACCTTTCTGGCTCAAACTCCTCTGGTTTGTAATCGTACGACTTGGGATCTCTCGCGATGTGCCAAGCATTCACTATGACTTGTGTGTTGGCTTTAATGTCGTAACCATTTATTTTCACATCTTGGGTTGATATCCTAGGCAATAGTAGCGTAAGCGGAGGATGTAAGCGAAGAGTCTCCTTGATCACTGCCTTCAAGTAAGGCATATCAATCAAATCATCCTCTGTTAGTATGTCTTCTTCAGCTTTGTTTACTCCTCTTACTTCATTCTGCAATTTGCTCATAACACTTGGGTGCTTTATAATCTCAGACATGGCCCATTCTAGAAGTGTTGCTGTGGTATCGGTCCCAGCAAGAAACATATCCTACAAATTAGCATTATTAACAATTAGTGATGTAAAGTTGTAAACATCCCCTATGTACTCAATTTGAGTAATTTCACATTATTTCCGGAACCGACGAAGACATATACATGAGAGAGAGATCCTACAAATTAGCATTATTAACAATTAGTGATGTAAAGTTGTAAACATCCCCTATGTAGTCAATTTGAGTAATTTCACATTACTTCCGGAACCGATGAAGACATAAACATGAGAGAGAGAGAGAGAGAGAGAGAGTTACCAAGACGACACCCTTAATGCTAACTCTGTCAATACGAAAACCAAGCGAGTTTTCCTTCTGAATCTCAAGTAAAACGTCTATAAAATCCTTTTGGTCCTCCTCCTTTTGATCAGTATTATC
The DNA here is from genome assembly GCF_002994745.2 of Rosa chinensis. NCBI lineage: Eukaryota > Viridiplantae > Streptophyta > Magnoliopsida > Rosales > Rosaceae > Rosa > Rosa chinensis. The sequence continues at coordinate 9,920,391 of NC_037094.1, read as the reverse complement.
CATATGCTCTTGAATTACAACATCCAAGAAGTCATCAAACCGTTTAGCCACTTTGTCTAGTTTCGCGTCCAAACCAGTGACACGGCTCAACCAACCAAGCCATGGAATATAGTCCCCAATATAAAGACTTCCCAGCAACTCCGTATGATCCACCGAAAGCTCTTTAAAACCCCCATCACTGTAGTAACTCTTCCCTAGAGCCACTCTCGAGACGACATCGTTTGTAAGCGTCATAAGCATGTCCCTCAAATTCACTACTCCTTTTGAATCCCTTATCTGCTTGATCATGGCTTTGGTTTCCTCTTCCCTAACGCCACAGTAAGACCGAACCCTTTTGGTGTTCAACAGATTCAACACGCATATGCTCTTCACCTGCCTCCAATACTCGCCGTAAGGCGCGGTTGCCACATCGTTTGAGTTGTATAGAAGCTTTGCGAAGACGGTGGACTTAGGCCTGCTGCAGAAATTGAGGTCATGTGTTTTCATGATCGCCTGAGCACCCTCTGCCGATGAGACGACGAGGACGGGGACGCTTCCGAAGTGGAGGAGCATGAGAGGGCCATGGACCTGAGACAAGGCTTGGAGTGCGAGGTGTGGCGGAGACCTTGATGAGCCTAGTTGGTGAAGATTTCCGATGATGGGGAGTTTTGGTGGAGAAGGTGGTGAGTTTTTGGTACTATTGGAAGTGGAAGAAGACCGCTTGTACAAGAGGACGAGGAAAACGGCGACGAGTACAAGTGAAAGAGTTTCATTGTTGATGAGCTCCGCCATTATTTGCAGCTAGCGTCCTAGCGATCTCCTTCTCCGAATGGATTGTCTATGCGTATGTGCCTGTGTGGTTTGTGAAATATATGGGAAAATTGATTGAGAAAATGTGTTGTCGTTTTCTACCATGCTGTACAGGCCATGATCAATGATGGATGAACCTACAATTTTTTTTTCATAAGCACTGATCCAAATCAGAAAAGCATGTGATGTCAGTAATCAGCCTTCTTCTTTTGGCAGTACAACACTCACGCCTGTCTCGGTTGTCGGTTGTTGGATCAGCCCCCCCCCCCCCCCCCCAATACACATTTTAAAACCTTTTTTTTTTTTTTTGGTAAGTAAGGGGTCAAAAGACCCCGAAGCAAAAGAACAAACTAAAAAAGAAAGGGAAAATGATCATTTACCCGATTTTAGGCTAAAAATTGCCCACTTGCTCCACCAACTATTTTTTAACCCCATTTACCCAAAACACTCTAAGGGATTATTTCCCTTTTACCCAATTAATTCTTTTTTCTTTTTTTTTGAGACTTTTTTGCCCTCTCCTTCTTTCTCACTTAGAGAGAGAACTCACCTTCCACCTTGCTGTGCTACAGTGACTAGTGGCCGGCCCAGTCTCCGGCGACCAGACTCCGGCCACCGGTGACCGGACTCCGGCGAACGGTGACCGGATTCCGACGACTGGTGACCGGATTCCAGAATCCGGCTATTATTGCCCCCAGTAATCATATTATTGCCTCACAATACTCACTTTTATACGTTTTCTTTCCTTCTGGGCATTCTGCCCCAATTTTACCAAAAAAAAAAAAATTACGGTGAAGCAAACCGAGCTTCAGATCCATGAGCAAACTGAGCAAGCAAAATTGGGGCAAGCAAACCGAGCTTTAATCTTTCCTTCTCAGATCCATGAGCAAAAAAAAAAAAAAAAGAAGGATTACGGTGAAGCAAACCGAGCTTCAGATCCATGAGCAAACCGAGCAAGCAAAATTGGGCAAGCAAACCTAGCTTCAATCTTTCCTTCTCAGATCCATGAGATTCAGATCGCCGCACTCTTCATCTCCACCAAGCAAACCGAGTTCCAGACCTCACAGTCTCATCTCCACAAACTCATCGCCCTCGAGAACCCGTCTTCCACGGCAACGATAACGTCGTCCACTAGCTCACCGCCACCGATTGCCACTTTGCCTACCTCGACATCCCCGCCGCCGACCGAGTCAAGATCGCCACCACTAGCTTGCGCGGCGACGCGAGCCCCTGGTTCTGCTGGTATGAGTCTCGGCACCCGGCGAGTTCGCCGTGGTCGATTCATCGCCACCGTGTGTAATTTGGAGCAGAAGAGGTCGCTGAAGGAGTATGAGGTGGAGTTTCTGAGGCTGGCTGCCGGAGGTGGACATCTCAGAGCCGTGGTTGAACAATTCAGAGAGAGAGTCTGGGATAAGGGGAGTCGAGAGAGAAAGAGGGCAATACTGTCAAATATTGTTTGATTGGGTAAATGGGGTTAAAAAACTCTTAGTGGAGTAAGTGGGCAATTTTTAAGCTAAAATTGGGTAAGTGGTCACGGCCCCAAAAAGAAATTAGCTAGCTTGGCCTATCATTAGGACTAGTAGGGATTCTTCTTTGTCGGGTCACACTGACAAGATCATCAATATAAGCAGAATAGGCATGAATGGGAGGACCATCAAACTCAATTATCCCATAGTCATGGTTGATGCTCTCCTTGGCAAGGCAGAGTCTGCTACCATATTGCTTTCTCTGTAAATGTGCTTTAGGGAAAAGCAAAGAAAGCCTCTAATCAAATTTTTGCAGCAACAGATAAGAGAGCCCATGGGATGAATAGCAACATCAGATTGAGAGATCAATTTTGCTAAAATTGCAGAATCCGTTTCTACTTCAATATGAGTGGTGTGACATTTAAGAGCTTGTTGAAGACCATAAAATAGACCCCAAGATTCAGCATCTAAAACTTCACCAATGCCTAAGTTTATCTGAAAACCCTTGATCCATAAACCATTAGAACATCTGATAACCCCTCCAGCACCAATTTTTCCAGAATGTCCATTTCTACTACCATCAATGTTGAGCTTATGGTATCCATGAGGAGGTTTCATCCAATTCAGAAGGTTAAGACAATAAGTTTTGTTTAAATCAGATTTCAGCTGAGCATTGTTCCATTCAGAGATAGCAGCACTAATGACCATACCTGGATGATTTGGATTTCGAAAATGAGCTTCAAAAATATGCTTGTTTCTCCATTTCCAGATGAACCAACATATGAAAGCAAAAGTAGAACACCAAGGATTTCCAGCATTGCATTTGGCTTTGCAGAAGAGATTAGCTTGTAACCAACCTTCCCAACTCATGGAGAAAGTAAATTTAACAGGCTGAGGTAAGGTGAAGGAATTCCACACATTAAGAGCAGCAGGACAATCTTTGAAAAGATGAGAGAGGGATTCACTATTGCAGCGGCATATATATAGGGCAAGTATCATCATCAGTGAGATTCCTTTTGACTATGTGAGCATTGGTGATAAGTTTACCATGATAGAGAACCCACAGGAAAGTCTTGAGCTTTGGGGGAACTTGCATTTTCCAAATAAATTTCCAAGGAGAGTGCATTTGCTCATAATCCTCAAAGAAGCTGTTGTAAGCTGACTTGACAGAAAAAGAACCATTGGAAGTGCCTCCCCAGATTTGAGTATCATCTCCACAACCATCAAAACCAGGAGGGATTCGCATAATTTGATCAGTAATACCAGTAGGAATACAATCAGAAAGTAAATTCAAGTCCCAACCATTATCATTCCAAAAGCTACATACAGTATCCTCAATATTAATAATAGAATCAGGCAGAGCATAATTGATAAGAGCAGTAGGGGGGAACCACACATCAGTCCAAAACTTGATTTTCCTACCATCACCAACCCTCCATATAAGACCTTTTTTCAAGAGATTGACACCATTAAGAACACTTCTCCAAGTACTAGAGCAGTCTTTAGTTTGCTGGTAGTTTTGGTCGAACAACCAGCCATGTTTCAAATACTTTTCTCTATAAATTGAAGCCCACAAGGCAGAGTCATTTTGAAATAACCTCCACCCAGTCTTAGCAAGCATAGATTGATTCATATCAGAAGATTTTTTGATTCCTAAACCACCAAGGTTCTTGGGCAAGCAAACTGTATCCCAGTTCACCAAATGAATTTTTATTTTTATTTTCAGTATCTCCCCATAAGAAATTCCTATTCATTTTGTCCAAGTCATCACAAATATACATGGGCAATCTAGTAGTCTGCATAGCATAATTAGGAATAGCAGCAGTAACTGAATGAATTAAAGTCAATCTGCCAGCTAAACTTAAAACTTTGCATTTCCAACCAGCCAAACGATTCTGAACTGTATCTAAGATGCTAGCATAAGTAGACTTTGTAATACGAGAATGAATTAGAGGCATACCCAAGTATTTTCCCAGATCGGTGGTAAGAGGGGAGCCACAAGTGGAGCTGATATCAGCGGCAATCTCATTGCTAGTGTTAGGAGAGCAGAAAATGAGAGACTTCTCATAACTGACAGCTTGTCCAGAGAGAGAGCAAATAATATCAAGACATTGCTTAATAATACAGGCTTGATCAGAGGTTGCTTCAGAGAATAACATAAGATCATCAGCAAAGAAGAGATGAGATAATTTGGGACCTGATTGAGACGCTCTTACCGCTTTCCAAGCACCAATATCAACAGTAGATTGAATTAAATGGGACAATTTCTCCATGCAAAGAACAAAGATATAGGGTGAGAGGGGATCACCTTGTCTTATTCCTCGTTGAGCGTTAAAAGATTGAGTAAGTTCACCATTAAGACAAATCTGGAAGCTTGTGGAGGTGATACAACTCATAATAAGCTTCACGAGTGACTGAGGAAGAAGGGATTCATATAAAACAGACTCAATGAACTGCCAGTTGAGACGGTCATATGCTTTAGATAAATCCACTTTCCAAGCAAAAAACCCTTTCTTGCCAGTAGATTTTTTGAATTTAAAAAGAACTTCCTGAGCAATCATTATATTATCAGAAATCTGCCTACCAGGGACATAGCTGACCTGATTGGGGCTGACTAGCTTTTGCATGTAGGGTCGAATTCTTGCCACAGTGATTTTCGAGATTACCTTGTAAACAGTATTGCACAAGCTGATAGGTCTGAATTGCATCATACTTTGGGGTCCACTCACTTTAGGAACTAAACAGATAATTGTGTGGTTCAGACCACAAGGGACTTCACCAGCATTAAAGGCGTTCCGCACAATTGAAAAGACTTCTGCAGCATAAAGATTCCAGAAAGTTTGATAGAAAGCAGCAGGAAAACCATCAAAGCCAGGAGCTTTGAGTCCTCCAATTGAGAACATGGCAGTTTTAACCTCACACATTGATTGGAAGACATAAATCATTCAGCTCATCAGACTCAAGAGGGGGAAAAAGCCAAGGAATAACAAAACTAGAATCATATGTGATGGAGATGGAGAAAAGCTTTTGAAAGAAAGCAACAACAATATTCTTTAAAGAATCTGTCTCAGTTTGCCAAACCCCATTTTCATCAAATAATCCCTCAACTTTTACTTGTAGGCTACCCAATTTTTTTTCTTCTCTTAATAGAAGCATATTAAGACGCATTACAACTAGACTACCAAGCTTTTTTTTTTTTTTTGAAAGGAGACTACCAAGCTTTTGTATTGTGCATTTGTGTTGGAAAGTGGAAACTGATGAGATTTTTCGTTTTGGTTCTATATTTCGGTTGCTAGTATGAAATGAGTAGGTGAAGTTATTTAAGTAAAAACTATCTCAAGAGAAATTAAAATTATTTTTTTTGTTTTATTTACTGGTCTCATTTACCTAATCTAATATCGATTGACAGTATTGCTCTCATTTTAATTAATAAATTACACTCATATCTCTCTCTCTCCCCCCCTCCCCTCTTCGATCTATTCTCTCTCTCCTCCCCCCTCACCGATCTCTCTCTCTCTCTCTCTCTCTCAGCCTTTCTCTGTCACTGGACTCCGTCGCGCTCGACGACTCCTGCGACCCAGACCACGACAGCCTCCCTCTCACTGTCACGGATGCTCGACCCAGGTCTCTAGCCAACCAGGCCTCTGGTGAATCAAACCACGACGGCCTCTTGAACTATCTCCTTAGATTAGATAGCTTCTTCTCCCCCGGATTTAGGGTTTCCCAATGGTGATCCAGATCGGAATTGGCCTCGACGACTCGGTCCAGATCGGAATTGGTCTCGACGACTCGGTCTAGATCGGAATTGGCCTCGATGACTAGCTTGTCCCAGTGTAGATTGGAAAACATGCAGAACCGGAGAGAGAGATTTCCGGATCCTGATTTTGATTCTAGTCTACGTTTTGGGTTTTCGATTTGAATTTGATTGTGATGGAATGAATGTATAAAATGGTGAAATCCGGTGAATTCAAGCCTCGAAGAAGGCAGGTCTGCAACGGTCGAAGTCGAAGATGGGAGGAGAAGAAGATGTAGGTGCCCAAATCAATTTTTTTTTTTTTGTAAAATTGGGGCAGAATGCCCAGAAGGAAAGAAGAAAGAAAACAGAAAAAAAAAATTATGGGGCAATTATACGATTACTGGGGGTCAATAATATGATTACTGGGGGACAATAATATGATTTCTAGATATTATTAGGGGCAACAAAATAGGACGCCGGAATCCGGTTACGTGTTGTCGGATTCCGGTCACCAATTACCTGATTCCGGTAACCGGAGTCCGGCAAGGTCTCCGATCACTTCTCTCTCTAAGGGACAAAGAAGGAGAGGGCAAAATTATCCTAAAAATAAATAAAAAGCAATAAAAAAATATTTAATTGAGTATTAGGGCAAAATATATATAAGATATTGTGTAAGTGGGCAATCTCTTAGAGTGTTTGGGTAAGTGGGGTTAATTAACCCCAAAATTGTGTAAATGGTCATTATCCCTAATTTTAATCTGATTCCAAAAACTTAATTCTAACCTAGCCTCTGCTAGGGTTTACTTTCTAGGGTTCTAAAAAGCAAGATTCTTTTTACTATGGACATGGAGATACTCAACTGGAATTGCAGAGGGATCTACAATGACACAACAACTCGGGCTCTGAAGGATTTGATCACTCAGAACTAGCCTCAAATTATCTTTTTATGTGAAACTAAGATTAGAAGTTTCACTTCCTCTACTACTCTTCAATTTGCTCTAGGGTTTGCGCACTCAAAGAAGGTTTTGAGTGATGGTCAATCTGGCGGGTTAGGGATGTTCTGGACCGACTAGGTGAAGGTCAAGGTTGGGACTTTTTCTCAACACCATATCGATATCGAGATTGATGGAGGACTGGGGAACCCTCAGTGGCGCTTGATAGGTTTTTATGGAAATTCCAGAACATTGGACAGCGATAGATCATGGCAATTGCTGCTTGATCTCTGTGATATGAATTCCTTACCTTGGGTTATGATTAGCGACTTTAATGAAATCCTACAAAATGGGGAGAAGAAGGACGGACCGGCAAGAGCAGAACGTCAAATGCGTGGATTTCGAGAAGCTTTAGGGTACAGCGACCTGCTTGACCTAGGGTTTCAAGGACCGCAATCAACATGGTGGAACTCAAAGACCCAACTTCGTTTGGATAGAGCGGTCTGTACACCCTCTTGTGTGATATCTTTGGCTTTGCTCAGCTAAAACATCTCCCTCCCAGTGATTTAGATCATGTTCCAATATTGCTGAATGCAAGCACGATGGCGCTGCCCAGTAGGCCGAGACATCATCATTTTAAGTTTGAGTCGTACTGGCTGCAACATGGTGAATGTGATGGTATTGTTTTTGAAGCATGAAAGACTGATGTGTCTGGGCTTCCAATGTTTCAAGTTTCTAAAAAGATTGCTTATACAAGAATGGCTTTAGATGGTTGGCAGAAGAGGATATTCAAAGGTAGTCAGCAGTAGATGCTGGGAGTTAGGACAAGGTTAGATGAACTTATTGATGTCACGCTAACTGAATCTGTACTAGCCAAGAAAAAATATTTGATAGAGAGGCTATAGCCATTGTTGTCTCAAGAGGAATCGTTTTGGAGGCAAAGGTCCAAAGTTACCTGGCTGAAGGAGGGGGACCGGAATACTAGTTATTTTCATAGAAAAGCAACTAATAGGAAGAGAAAGAATAGGTTGAATGAGCTGTTTGAAGATACTGAGGGCTTGGAACGGGTTGTGACTACTTAGTTTCGTAACTTGTTTACTGTTTCAGATATAGATATGGAGGCTATGTCTACAACACTTGAGGCAATTCAACCTTGTATGCCTCAACGTATGAATGAACAACTATGTGTAGAGTACTCAATGGATGAAGTTAGGTGTGCACTTTTCCAGATGTACCCTACTAAATCCCCAGGACCTGATGGTATGCCTCCTTTGTTCTTTCAACACTATTGGGACACAATTGGAGAGGAAATCACTGGAGCTGTGCGTAGCTTCTTACATTCAGGTAAACTTCTTAGACAAATTAATTTCACCCATATTTGTCTAATCCCAAAGGTATCTAACCCAGAGCATATGTCTGATCTAAGACCGATTACCCTTTGTAATGTTATTTACAAGATATGCTCGAAGGTTATAGCAAATGGGTTTCCCTTGAGTGCCTTAAGGTATCAGTACTTTAAAAATCCGTAATTGCATCTGGTCCGTCTATTTTACACCACTAAAATGGACGGACGCTCATTTGTGGGTACAGATGCGTGTCCACCGCATGTAATTGCATGATGACCTGCTATAGCAAGTTTCAACAATGCGATTTCAAAATTTTGAAATCAATCCTTGAAACCGTTCTAAGCTGGGTTTTTTGCGATGGTTAGTTGTAAATTTACGTTCTTTGATGAGAAACAGTCCGATTTGATTATGGGTTTCAATAGTGTAGATTTGATGGTAGCATTTCTACAAATTATCCTCGGTTAATTTTCTTTCAACTATTTCCCTTACTACGTTCAGTGTTTTTTCATAACGCTTGGATATCGTAAAAGTTCATACATTGCCGATTGTAATATTGTATAGTTGTCTCACGCACGAGATTGTTCATTTACAAACCAAACAGAAAAGCCGACAATAAATTTAACATGCAAGCCGCCACTACATAATACAGAAACTTCATAATCCAATACATCACCAAACATACTTTAAGAACAATTCCAAATAAAATAGCAGAATTCATACACAACTGATGTCTTTAATCATAGATTAAACTGATGAATATGGAATAGCAACGACCTTAAGAGGGTCGTCTTTATGAACTGTTAAACCGGACGATTCAGTCATGTCTAAATCCTCACCTCCTACTCCACCAGGCAATGTCCAATTAAACTTGTGCACTAAATTTGCTAGAGCAATCTGATTAACAGCTGTAGCAAACTGAACCCCAGGACACAACCTCCTGCCAGCTCCGAACGGAATCAACTCAAAATCATTTCCTTTATAACTTATACCACTATTAGCATTCAAGAACCTTTCTGGCTCAAACTCCTCTGGTTTGTAATCGTACGACTTGGGATCTCTCGCGATCTGCCAAGCATTCACTATGACTTGCGTGTTGGCTTTAATGTCGTAACCATTTATTTTCACATCTTGGGTTGATATCCTAGGCAATAGTAGCGTAAGCGGAGGATGTAAGCGAAGAGTCTCCTTGATCACTGCCTTCAAGTAAGGCATATCAATCAAATCATCCTCTGTTAGTATGTCCTCTTCAGCTTTGTTTACTCCTCTTACTTCATTCTGCAATTTGCTCATAACACTTGGGTGCTTTATAATCTCAGACATGGCCCATTCTAGAAGTGTAGCTGTGGTATCGGTCCCAGCAAGAAACATATCCTACAAATTAGCATTATTGACAATTAGTGATGTAAAGTTGTAAACATCCCCTATGTACTCAATTTGAGTAATTTCACATTATTTCCGGAACCGACGAAGACATATACATGAGAGAGATCCTACAAATTAGCATTATTAACAATTAGTGATGTAAAGTTGTAAACATCCCCTATGTACTCAATTTGAGTAATTTCACATTACTTCCGGAACCGATGAAGACATATACATGAGAGAGAGAGAGAGAGAGAGAGAGAGAGAGAGAGAGAGAGAGAGAGAGAGAGAGAGAGAGAGAGTTACCAAGACGACACCCTTAATGCTAACTCTGTCAATACGAAAACCAAGCGAGTTTTCCTTCTGAATCTCAAGTAAAACGTCTATAAAATCCTTTTGGTCCTCCTCCTTCTGATCAGTATTATCCATATGCTCTTGAATTACAACATCCAAGAAGTCATCAAACCGGTTAGCCACTTTGTCTAGTTTCGCGTCCAAACCAGTGACACGGCTCAACCAACCAAGCCATGGAATATAGTCCCCAATATAAAGACTTCCCAGCAACTCCGTATGATCCACCGAAAGCTCTTTAAAACCCCCATCACTGTAGTAACTCTTCCCTAGAGCCACTCTCGAGACGACATCGTTTGTAAGCGTCATAAGCATGTCCCTCAAATTCACTACTCCTTTTGAATCCCTTATCTGCTTGATCATGGCTTTGGTTTCCTCTTCCCTAACGCCACAGTAAGACCGAACCCTTTTGGTGTTCAACAGATTCAACACGCATATGCTCTTCACCTGCCTCCAATACTCACCGTAAGGCGCGGTGGCCACATCGTTGGAGTTGTAGAGAAGCTTTGCGAAGACGGTGGACTTAGGCCTGCTGCAGAAATTGAGGTCATGTGTTTTCATGATCGCCTGAGCACCCTCTGCCGATGAGACGACGAGGACGGGGACGCTTCCGAAGTGGAGGAGCATGAGAGGGCCATGGACCTGAGACAAGGCTTGGAGTGCGAGGTGTGGCGGAGACCTTGATGAGCCTAGTTGGTGAAGATTTCCGATGATGGGGAGTTTTGGTGGAGAAGGTGGTGAGATTGTTCTAGTAGAAGTGGAAGTGGAAGACCACCTGTATAGGAGAATGAAGAAAATGGCAACAAGTACTATCGGAAGGGTTTCATTATTGATCAGCTCCGCCATTATTTTCCGGAGATTCATTAGGGTGTGTGGTTTGTGTTATGTAGGAAAGTTAGTTAAGAATGAAATGTTTAATGATCAAAATGAACCCTTGCATCTCAATGAGTCCATAGTTTAATCAGGAGCATGTATCAGGCGGAAGACTAAACAACTAGGTTTCTCCTTTCTTTTATTTTGTCTATTACAATGTTTTAATGGGGATTTAACAATAATTGAGATTATATTGTTCTTCTAACAGGAACGGGGACCCGTCGCCAGTGTCCTCTCTGGCTCTCTCATATGCACGTTCGTATAAAATACAATGGTATCTTATATATTCGTTTTGATGTTTCATATACATACAAGAAAACATACATTACAAAATTTCCTGAACATATTGATGTGACGAGGGAAGACAATACATACATATAGTTTATAGATATTTCAAACGTTTGTTGGTCTCATATATTTCGTAAATGTGTTTATTTCATAGGTTTTACTGTAACGTCAATTATTTATTACAAATTTTAGAATATGATATTCAAATAAATAAATCGAAAGGTGCACATGAGGTGGTGCAGCAATTGCGCATGAGGTGGTGCACATGAGGTGGTTCAGCCCTCCAAGAAACGAGGTTGCTGTAGGGGATGCACTCCTTCTCCTAAGAAATTCAAGACAACTCTTGGTGGGAAGCTTCCTACTCTTCAGGCAGATTTGGGTCTTAATTTAGTGGTGAGCCTAAACTGATGGCATTGAAGAGGAGGGTTGAAATGCCTATTGGCAGCAAGAACAAGAACTCTCGAGTCCCCAAGAAGCAAGGTGTGTACACACACCTGTATGATTCACTCATTTTAATCCGAAAATAAACGGTTATGACATTAAGACCAACACACAATTCTAAACCCTATATACATTTGGGTAATACTTACCAGATTAACCAATATGTCAGTAAGAAATATTAACTCATTCGGTAAATAACTAAATATATAGATAAGTTGTTGTGGATGTGATTTATCCTTACCATCAACTCATCAAGAGATTTACCACTTCTCAGCTGCATTTCAACCAGAAAACGATCGAAGCAGAAAACGTGACTTTAGGGGAGAATAAGCCATCACGTACTTATGGTTAATCAATTCAACAACTTATTACTCCAAGCATCAACAAATATAAACAACAGGAATGCAACTCCAAAACAAAACAGCATAACTAATACAACTCAATGCGCCAACACTAAAAAACATCGGGAGAACAAGCTGTAGCTAGCAAGCTAGCTAGCTACTCTTCTTACAATAACCAATTGTTAAACCAGATGATTCAGTCATGTCTAAATCCTCATTTCTTACTCCACCGACCAATGTCCAATCAAACTTGTGCAGCAAATTTGCTAGAGCAATCTCATTGACAGTCGTAGCAAACTGAATCCCGGGACAGATCCTCCTGCCAGCTCCGAACGGAATAAACTGGAAGTCAGTCCCTTTATAACTTAGACCACTATTATCCTCCAGGAACCTCTCCGGCTCAAACTCTTCTGGTTTGTCATTGAACGATTCGGGATCTCTCCCGATCTGCCAGGTATTCACTAAGACTTGTGTGTTGGTCTTAATGTCATAACCGTTTATTTTCACATCTTGAGTCGACATCTTTGGCAATAGTAGGGTAAATGGAGGATGTAAGCGAAGAGCCTCCTTAATCACTCCCTTCAAGTAGTGCATATCAACCAAATCATCCTCTGTTAATATTTCTTCTTCTCCTTTTATTACACCCCTAACTTCTTTCTGCAATTTGCTCATGACCCTTGGGTGCTTCAAAATCTCTGCCATTGCCCACTCTAGAAGTGTAGATGTGGTATCAGTCCCAGCAAGGAACATATCCTGCACATTGTCATTATTAGCAGAGCTATACTGTTAGTACGTGCATGACCAATTATTACGTAAATATGACTTTTGCACTCGTTTAACATCACTTTTTTATGGATAACCTTTTCTTTGGCAGATGATAAAATAGCTGTGTGTGTGAGAGAGAGAGAGAGAGAGAGAGAGAGAGAGAGAGAGAGAGAGAGAGAGAGAGAGAGAGAGAGAGAGAGAGAGAGAGAGAGAGAGAGAGAGAGAGAGAGAGAGAGAGAGAGAGAGAGAGAGAGAGTTACCAAGACGACACCCTTGACGCAGACGGATTGATAACTAGGTGTACCAGCAATAAACCTAAGCAAAAAGTTTCTGGAGTCCACCAGAGATAAAAGAGAATAATCTCAATTGTATTGATAAAAGATGATAAGATGCCTCCTGCAGCCTTTAGGCGGCTTATTTATAAGAAAATAAACCCTAGGGCGACTAACATTGAAACCCTAAAGCGCATGGGTAAAAACGAAAACAATCCGAAAACAACTAGAAAAACCAAAACGTCAGAAAATAGAAAAATGCAATTTTGAGGCCCTAAACAACCCCGGAAGCCCGAAAAAGGTCACAGATCGTGGCATAGGCACGAGTTTGATTTCTGGCGTGATTGCCTTTCCGGAAAGGTCAAGTGCGTCCCAATCGGACTCCGGAAGCCCATTTCACGTCTACTAGTCAATTTTCGTTTTCCACCTTTGGCACGATCCAATTGTTCTTCAAATTGGACTGCCATCTGTTCTGCATCAGTCTCCTCCACCTCTGAAGAACTCGACCCCGAGTTCTCTTCAGGATAAAGAGCCTCATCTTCACGGAACTCATGCAGATCAGCCACATTGAAAGTGTTAGAAATGCCCATTGAATCTGGAAGTGCAACAACATAAGCATTATCATTGATCTTCTTCACCACCTTAAAAGGGCCATATTTTCTGGGCTTCAACTTGTTATAGGTACCAACAGGAAATCGCTCCTTCCTCACAAACACCATCACGTCATCACCTTCCTGGAACACTTTAACTCGCCGATGCTTGTCAGCTGCAGCTTTATACTTTGCATTAGTTTGTTCTAATTTGGCCTTAACTGATTCTTTCACAAACTGCACATCATTGGCCATGCTTTCAGCAGCAACACTAACACCAGAAACTTTAGGAAGCTTTACCAAATCCACCACATGTCGAGGAATAGCAGTATAAACTAAGGAGAATGGGGACTTCCCTGTTGCACTATGCACCGCACTGTTATAAGCAAACTCCACCTGTGGCAAAGCATAATCCCATTGTTTGGGCCTATCTCCACAAACACTCCGAACCATGTTGCCTAAAGTTCTGTTAGTAACCTCTGTCTGTCCATCAGTTTGAGGATGAGCTGTGCTGCTACGGTTCAAGGTTGTTCCAAACATTCTCCACAACGTAAGCCAAAAGTGACTAAGGAATTTCGTGTCTCTATCAGAGGTGATGGACTTGGGCACTCCATGCAAACGAACCACCTCCCTGAAAAATAGTTTGGCTATATTGGATGCATCAGCAGTTTTCTTACAAGCTATAAAGTGCGCCATCTTAGAGAACCTGTCAACTACCACAAACACAGAATCCACACCTCTTTGTGTACTGGGTAATCCCAGCACAAAATCCATAGCAAGATCCTGCCAAATATCATCAGGAACAGGTAAAGGAAGATAAAGTCATGTGTTTTGGGACTGACCCTTAGAAACCTGGCAGGTGTAGCACTTCCTCACGATAGTTCCTGCATCCTTTTTCAACTGTGGCCAGAAATACCTCTCCTCAAGGCTAGCAATAGTTTTGTCTCGGCCCAAGTGTCCACTCAATCCCCCTCCATGTAGATCTCTAATCAGTTTTTCTCGCAATGAAGAACTAGGGATACATAGACGATTGTCTTTGAATAAATATCCTTCATTCACATAAAAATCTGCAACTGCACTAATATTGCTGCTGCACTTGGTCCAGATCTCCTTAAAATCAGTATCTTCCTCATACAACTCCTTCAAGAGCTCAAACCCCACAATCTCCTGAGCTAAGGTGACCAGTAAGGAAGCCCTCCTACTCAAAGCTTCTGCCACCCTATTAAGAGTACCAGATTTATGTTGAATCACAAAAGGAAATTTCTGCAGAAAACTCACCTACCTTGCATGCATCTTATTCACAGTTTTCTGACTATTAAGGTACTTCAAAGCTTGATGATCCGTGAACAGTACAAATTCTCTTTGAATCAGGTAGTGCTCCCATTGCCTCAATGCTCGGAACACTGCATAAAATTCTTGATCATAAGTACTCCACTTCTGGCGAGCTTCACTCAGCTTTTCACTAAAGAATGCTACTGGTTTCTTCTCTTGTGACAATACAACACCTACTCCCACACCACTAGCATCACATTCAACCTCAAAAACCTTATCAAAATTAGGAAGAGCGAGAACTGGTGCAGTACAAAGCTTCTCTTTGATCAAGGCAAAACTCTTCTCTTGTTCTTCTCCCCACTGGAATTTACATTTCTTCAAGGATTCAGTAATAGGAGCAGTAATGGTACTGAAGTTCTTCACAAACCTCCTGTAGAAGGTAGCTAAGCCATGAAAGCTCCGCACCTCCGAAGCTGTTTTTGGAGCTGGCCATTCTCTTATAGCTCGTACCTTCTCTTCATCAACCTGAATACCTTCTTCTCCAACCACAAATCCCAGAAATAATAGCTTGCTGGTGCAGAATGTACATTTTTTTAGGTTGCTGTACAGTTTATTCTCTTGTAAAGCTCCCAAAACCTGCTTTAAGTGCACTAGATGTTCTTCTTTGGTCCTGCTATATATCAGTATATCATCAAAATACACTACTACAAAGGAACCTATAAAAGGGCGAAGAACCTGGTTCATAAGCCTCATAAAAGTGTTGGGTGCATTAGATAATCCGAATGGCATAACCATCCACTCGTACTGGTACGCCTGAATTAAGCGCACAAAATTACCCTGCAAAAGACAATTGTTAGTATAGGATAAGCAGGGATCGTTCAGTCCGGGGATTGAGGGTACACCTGTAATTGCAAAAATAAATTAATAAAAGTAAAAAGTTTTATGTACAAAAATAACAAATAAAGAATTAAAATAATAAAGTAAAAAGTATTATGTACAAAAATAAAACAAAGAATAGAAATATATACAAGTTAATGTAAAAAGGGGGGATTGGAGTTTTCAAAATGCAAACAATAATAAAAGAAAGAAAATGTTTCAATTTTTAGGGATTCCAAATCAGATGTATGGACGTTGAGAACTTCATAATCCACCACTAGCTAAGATAAGAGAAAGACAATTTAACCTAATCTTCAATTACTAAGGCATGTGAATGAAACCAATCAAGAACTTTAGGATCACCGCTAAAGCCTTATTTTTCCCAAAATTACTTAGAACCGTGAACGCACTGCATCCTAAGCTTGCTTATATGCAATCAAGGTGTAGAACGCTACCCTATCAAATTAACTCATTAAGCACACATAAACACATTAAGCTCTTTGGAAAGATTGATTTTAGAGTACAAAACTAGTGAGGAACGCATTAAGCTCTTTACTACTTGAGTGTTTTAAGACCGTGAACGCACTGCACCTGAAAACTAGCT
This sequence comes from Rosa chinensis, assembly GCF_002994745.2. NCBI lineage: Eukaryota > Viridiplantae > Streptophyta > Magnoliopsida > Rosales > Rosaceae > Rosa > Rosa chinensis. Next base: position 9,904,090 of record NC_037094.1, on the reverse strand, counting down.
CCAATTACATGCTCATATTTTAGGTGATCAATCTAAGACATAAACATATAAAAGATTTTATAAAACAAAACCAAACAAAGCATTCACAAAACCTTGTAATCGAAAAAGAGATTCAAAAGCTAAATATCCATCACATAACTAGGATTTCATACTAGTTCTCAACAAGAAAATTACTCACTCATAGTTTGGAAATCCAAAAAAAAAAATAAAACCAAAAGAAATTACAAGGAAAAAGATAGAATTACACCATGAAGGGAGTGGATGATGAAAAGCTTGAGACGTTGATCTTGAATCTTGAAAGCAAGACTTCACTATCACGGCACAAGGTGGATGATGACGGCTATGAGGCTTCATGGCTTGTTCTTCTCTTCTTCTCTTTGCTTGGAAATGCAGAAACTTGAAACTAGAGGATGGAAAGGAAAATGGGAAGGAAATGGAGAGACAAAGAAGATGGAATGGATGAAGCAATGTGTATAGGAAAATGGAAAGAAAATGGAGAGACAAAGAAGATGGAATGGATGAAGTAATGTGTATAGAAAAATGGAAAGAAAATGGAGAGACAAAGAAGATGGAATGGATGAAGGAATGTGTATAGAAAAATGGAAAGAAAATGGAGAGACAAAGAAGATGGAATGGATGAAGGAATGTGTCTTAGAATGAGAGGAGAAGGTGTTTATATAGGGAAGAAAAAGAAGAGTGAAATGATGAGTGGAAGAAAAATAATGAAAGTGGATCTAAGTTCACTTGTAAAATATGGAAAAGATAGAGAAATGATGAAATGAAACCAAAGCATGAAGATGCAGCAACATGGAAGTGATGATGATCTATTAAAGAGATTGTAGAAGAAAAATATATCCAAGGAAAAAGAGAAAAGCATCTAGCTTTCTTCATGTGGGTAGGAAACATGAACATGTGAATATTGAGCTGTTTTTAGGTCAGTTTCTGCCCCTTTATTCCTTCAATTATTTCTCCAACAAGACTTATAATGCCTTCAACTTCTTCATATGAAATGTTCCACTATGAGTGTAGATCATCCTGAAAAATTTTCAGATTTTTATTCCATGCGGTTGGGACGAAAATGCTGCTGGACCTCTTACAGGTCCAGTTTTCCAGTTTTGCTTCTGTAGAAAATTGGACTTATTATTTGAAGGCCTTCCACTCATAGTTTGCTCTGGCACTCTTCATAAGAAATGATCCTTGGGCTTTCTAGAATGAATCTGGAAAGTTTCAACTTATTTGGAGTTCGGATGGTTAGTCTGCCACTCCTCATTTCTTGTCTAGCTCGCTTTCTCATTGGCTCAATTTCTCCAGGACACGCTTTGTCAGTCCAAAATGCTCATTTTGGGGCCAAACAGCTCATTTCATCATCATCTACTCCAATGTACCTAAAAAATAGAAATTGAGTTAAAAATCGATTCGTTAAGGAATTAACTAAGCAAAATGTGAGGAATTAACTATTAAAATACCACATTAAAATGCTCCTATCACGTACAAGCCATCCTTGCTCTTAAAAGCTGTCTTCCATTCATCTCCTTGCTTGATTCGAATCTGGCGATATCCACTTCGAAGGTCTATCTTGGTAAACACTTTGGAACCCTCTAGCTCATCAAGCATGTCTTCCAAACGAGGAATAGGGAACCTGTACTTCACAGTTATCTTATTAATGGCCCTGCTATCAACACATATCCGCCATTGATTTCCCTTCTTAAGAACAAGGAGGACTGGAACTGCACAAGGACTCATACTCTCTCGAATGAACCCTTTTTTCAACAAGTCTTCAATCTGCTCTCTCAAAATCTCATTCTCCTTGGGACTCATGCGGTAATGTGGCAGATTGGGCAAGCTAGCTCCAGGCACCAAATCAATCTGATGTTGAATGTCTTTCATAGGTGGCAGTTCGTTGGGCAACTCATCCGAGATCAGCTCTTCAAATTCCCCCAACATGTCCTGCACTTCCTTGGGGATCACCACTTCTTCCTTTTCTGCAGACAACAACCCCTTTATCACCACTGGACAGAAAACCTCAGATTCTTTAAAGGCCCTCTCCATCTCAAGTTCACTGCTAGACAAGGTCAGGAAACTCTCCCCTTTCTTCACACCAGATTTCTCAAATTGACAAACAGGAGCCATAGCAATTTTATGGTTATTCCACATAAACAACATCACATTGTCCCTGCCTTTATAAGTCACATCCACATCATATTGCCAAGGTCGTCCAAACAAAATATGACAAGCATCCATATCAATAATGTCACACAAAACCTCATCTTTATAATGCTTACCAATGGATACCGGTACCTTGCAGGACTCCACAACTCAAACTTGTGGACCCTTCTTGACCCACCCGAGGGAATAAGGTGTCTCATGAGGCTACGTAGGTAACTGCAAATACTCCACCAGTTTCTTGGCTACAAAATTTTCGCAGCTTCCATTATCCACAATTAAATTGCACACTTTGTTATTAATGGAACAAAGTGACCTGAAAATATTGCGCCTCTGCCCCTTTTCTTTAGGACATAGTAGAACCCGCTGCAACACAATATTAACCTTCTCAGGAGATTCCTCCTCTGCAAACTCAGCCCCATTATAGTCGCCATCTCTTCCAACTTCTTCTTCTTCCTCATCATAATCGTCTATAAGGGCAGCTCTCCTCTCAGGGCATACATTAGATCTATGACCAGGTTTGTTGCATCGATAACAAACTTCTGTTGTAGGCCTAGCATAGGGATTATTAAACCTCTGGTTCGGGGCCCTGTTTTGAGCACCACTGGAACTGCCAGCCCCTTTAAAAGGAGGATTGGAAGCCCTAAAAACACCTTCTGTCTTCTGCAGTTTTGTCTTCTGCAGTGTGGGTTTACCTTTGTCAGTTGAGGCGTTTGCCAAATCTGTGCCCCTTTGGTAGTTATATCTCTGGAAAGAAGAAGCTCGTGAAGGCTTCTCTAACAACTCTGCCTTCAATGCTAGGTTTGAAGCTTCTGCCATAGTATGAACAGTTTGTAACCCGATTTTCTCCTGAATGGAAGGCTTCAACCCACTGACATATCGAGCCACCTTCTGCCCCTCAGTTTCTCCTAATTCATTACGCTCTGAGTAGTGTAAGAACTCAGCGGTGTAATCAGCCACTGTCCTAGTTCCCTGGACACATTCAATATACAACATATACAAAATCTGCTCATAATCGTCCGGCAAGAACCTCTCCATCATCAACTGCTTCATTCTTCGCCATGTTTTTACACCCTGCTTCCTCTGCTTCTTTCGAGTGTTCTGCAATTTATCCCACCAAACTGCAGCAGTACTCTTCAATCTCCATGCAACATGCTTAACCTGCTTGTGTTCAGGAACTTCCATAATCTCAAAGAACCTGTGCACCTGAAGCTGCCAGTCTAGATAATCTTCTACACCCAAGTTGCCCGAAAAGAAAGGAATTTCGGCCTTGACTTTGTAATCTTGATCAGCTTGTCCTTGATGTTCATCTTGCACGATCTCTTCTTCAGACTCAGATTCTGAAGTATGAACAACAACATCCCTACGTGGAGCCCTAACTCGCTGGACTCCTTCCCTGCCTCTATTCCGATCGTTGTTGTTGTTGTTGTGGTTGTTTCTCTCTCCTAACAACCCACGAATTTCTCCAATCTGTTGCTCCATCCGATTGTTCATGATGTTGATGGCAGCGGTAAACGCTGCCGTGAGAGCTTCGATATCTGATTTTGTAACTTCACCCATTGCTACCAAGGTAAATAGGAGAGACAGGGAAGACCTGCTCTGATACCACCTGACGCAGACGGATTGATAACTAGGTTTACCAGCAAAAAACCTAAGCAAAAAATTTCTGGAGTCCACCAGAGATAAAAGAGAATAATCTCAATTGTATTGATAAAAGATGATAAGATGCCTCCTGCAGCCTTTAGGCGACTTATTTATAAGAAAATAAACCCTAGGGCGACTAACATTGAAACCCTAAAGCCCATGGGTAAAAACGAAAACAATCCGAAAACAACTAGAAAAACCAAAACGTCAGAAAATAGAAAAATGCAATTTTGAGGCCCTAAACGACCCCGGAAGCCCGAAAAAGGTCATAGGTCGTGGCATCGCCACGATTTTGATTTCTGGAGCGATTCCCATCCCGGAAAGGTAAAGTGCGTCCCAATCGGACTCCGAAACCCCATTTCACGTCTACTAGTCACTTTTCGTTTTCCACCTTTGGCACGATCCAATTGTTCTTCAAATTGGACTGCCATCTGTTCTGCATCAACCCTTTATGCTAACTCTGTCAAGAGGAAAATTGAGCAAGTTTTCCCGCTGAATTTCAAGTAAAACATCCACAAAATCCTTGTTATCCTCGTTCTGATCATCAAGGCCTTGATCATTTCTGTTGCTAATGTCTGAAGTTTTATCAATATGCTCTTGAAGCACCGTATCCAAAAATTCATCGTACCGTTTAGCCAAACTGACTAGTTTAGCGTCCAAACCACCAAGACGGCTCAACCAACCAAGCCATGGAATTAAGTCTCCAACATGAAGGCTTCCCGCCAACTCCGTAAATTCGGTGGAGAGCTCCTTAAATTCCCCATTATCGTAGTACTTCCTCCCTAGAGCCGCCCTCGAGACGACGTCGTTCGTAAGCGTCATAAGCATCTTCCTCACGTTCACAACTCCTCCCCGTCGTGACGTTTCCTTTATCTTGTTGATCATGGATCTGGTCTCCTCTTCTCTCACGCCACGAAAGGACTGAACCTTCTTGGCGCTCAAGAGATTCAGCACGCATTTGCTCTTCACCTGCCTCCAGTAATCACCGTATAGCGCAATTGCCACGACTTTGTAGTTGTAGAGAAGCTTCTCGAAGGCGGTGGACTTAGGTCTGCTGGCGAATGCGAGGTCATGGGTTTTCATGATCTCCCGGGCAGCCTCGGCCGACGAGACGATGAGGACGGGGACGCTTCCGAAATGGAGGAGCATGAGAGGACCATGTACTCGAGATAAGGCTTGAAGTGCGCGATGGGGTGGAGTTCCTCGAGCGCCTAGTTGGTGAAGGTTTCCGATGATGGGGAGTTTTGGTGGAGAAGGTGGTGAGTTTTTGGTACTATTGGAAGTGGAAGAAGACCGCTTGTACAAGAGGATGAGGAAAACGGCGACGAGTACAAGTGAAAGAGTTTCATTGTTGATGAGCTCCGCCATTATTTGCAACTAGCGTCCTAACTATCTCCTTCTCCTAATAGATTGTCTATGCGTATGTGCCTGTGTGGTTTGCGAAATATATGGGAAAATTGATTGAGAAAATGTGTTGTCGTTTTCTACTATGCTGTACAGGCCATGATCAATGATGGATGAACCTACAATTTTTTTTTTCATAAAAAAAAAAAATTATCTTGCACATCAATAAGCACTGATCCAAATCAGAAAAGCATGTGATGTCAGTAATCACTAATCAGCCTTCTTCTTTTGGCAGTACAACACTCAGGCCTGTCTCGGTTGTTGGATCGCCCCCCCCCCCCCCCCCCCCCCCCCCCCCAATACACATTTGAAAACTTTTACTTTTGGGCTACCCAAATTTTTTTTTTTTCTCTTAATAGAAGCATATTAAGACGCATTACAACTAGACTACCAAGCTTTTGTATTGTGCATTTGTGCTGGAAAGTTGAAACTGATGAGATTTTTCGTTTTGGTTCGATACTTCGGTTGATAGTATGAAATGAGCAGGTGAAGTTATTTAAGTAAAAACTATCTCAAGAGAAATTAAAATTAATTTTTTGTTTTATTTACTGGTCTCGTTTTAAATTTTTCTTTTTATTTAATAACAAAATGAAATGAACTTGTTATTCTCAAAACAAAAACAAAAAATTGACATAAACTTGTAGTGGCATAAAGACTGTCCATTATTTTATTCAAAAAAAAAATTGTTCATTAATCTATGAAACAAGAAATATGTTCAAATAATTTTAGGAGATAATGACCATATACACAATTTTGGCCTAAAAATTGTCTACTTACTCCACTAAGAGTTTTTTACTCTCATTTACCTAATCTAATATCGATTGACAGTAATGCTCTCATTTTAATTAATAAATTACACTCATATCTCTCTCCCCCCCCCTCTTCAATCTATTCTCTCTCTCTCTCTCGGCCTCTCTCTGTCACTGGACTCCGCCGCGCTCGACGACTCCGGTGACCCAGACCACGACGACCTCCCTCTCACTGTCACGAATGCTCGACCCAGGTCTTTAGACAACCAGGCCTTTGGTGAATCAAACCGCGACGTCGTCCTGAACTATCTCCTTAGATTAGATAGCTTCTTCTCCCCCGGATTTAGGGTTTCCCAATGGTGATCCAGATCGGAATTGGCCTCGACGACTCGGTCCAGATCCGAATTGGCCTCGACGACTAGCTTGTCCCAGTCTAGATTGGAAAACATGCAGAACCGAAGAGAGAGATTTCCGGATCCTGATTTTGATTCTGGTCTGCGTTTTGGATTTTCGATTTGAATTTGATTGTGATGGAATGAATGTATAAAATGGTGAAATCCGGTGAATTCAAGCCACGAAGAAGGCAGGTCTGCAACCGTTGAAGTTGAAGATGGGAGGAGAAGAAGATGTAGGTGCCCAAATCAATTTATTTATTTTTGGGTAAAATTGGGGCAGAATGCCCAGAAGGAAAGAAAAAAGGAAACAGAAAAAAAAATATGGGGCAATAATATGATTACTAGAGGTCAATAATATGATTACTGGAGAGCGATAATATGATTTCTGGGTATTATTAGGGGCAATAAAATAGGACGCCGGAATCCGGTTATCGGTTGTCGAATTCCGGTCACCAATTACCTGATTCCGGTAACCGGAGCCTGGCAAGGTCTCCGATCACTTCTCTCTCTAAGTGAAAAAGAAGAAGAGGGCAAAATTGTCCTAAAAATAAATAAAAAGCAATAAAAAAATACTTAATTGAGTATTAGGGAAAAATATATATAAGATATTGTGTAAGTAGGCAATCTCTTAAAGTGTTTAGGTAAGTGGGGTTAATTAATCCCAAAATTGTGTAAATGGTCATGATCCCTAATTTTAATCTGATTCCAAAAACTTAATTATGACCTAGCCTTTGCTAGGGTTTACTCTCTAGGGTTCTAAAAAGCAAGATTTTTCTACCATGGACATGGACATACTCAGCTGGACTTGCAAAGGGATCTACAATGACACAACAACTCGGGCTCTAAAGGATTTGATCGCTCAGAACAAGCCTCAGATTATCTTTTTATGTGAAACTAAGATTAGAAGTTTCACTTCCTCTACTACTCTTCAATCTGCTCTAGGGTTTGCGCACTCAAAGGAGGTTTTGAGTGATGGTCAATCTGGCGGGTTAGGGATGTTCTGGACCGACTAGGTGAAGGTTAAGGTTGGGACCTTTTCTCAACACCATATCGATATCGAGATTGATGGAGGACTGGGGAACCCTCAGTGGCGCTTGATAGGTTTTTATGGAAATTCCAGAACATTGGACAGCGATAGATCATGGCAATTGCTGCTTGATCTCTGTGATATGAATTCCTTACCTTGGGTTATGATTAGCGACTTTAATGAAATCCTACAAAATGGGGAGAAGAAGGACGGACCGGCAAGAGCAGAACGTCAAATGCGTGGATTTCGAGAAGCTTTAGGGTACAGCGACCTGCTTGACCTAGGGTTTCAAGGACCGCAATCAACATGGTGGAACTCAAAGACCCAACTTCGTTTGGATAGAGCGGTCTGTACACCCTCTTGTGTGATATCTTTGGCTTTGCTCAGCTAAAACATCTCCCTCCCAGTGATTTAGATCATGTTCCAATATTGCTGAATGCAAGCACGATGGCGCTGCCCAGTAGGCCGAGACATCATCATTTTAAGTTTGAGTCGTACTGGCTGCAACATGGTGAATGTGATGGTATTGTTTTTGAAGCATGAAAGACTGATGTGTCTGGGCTTCCAATGTTTCAAGTTTCTAAAAAGATTGCTTATACAAGAATGGCTTTTGATGGTTGACAGAAGAGGATATTCAAAGGTAGTCAGCAGCAGATGCTGGGAGTTAGGTCAAGGTTAGATGAACTTATTGATGTCACGCTAACTGAATCTGTACTAGCCGAGAAAAAATATTTGATAGAGAGGCTACAGCCATTGTTGTCTCAAGAGGAATCGTTTTGGAGGCAAAGGTCCAAAGTTACCTGGCTGAAGGAGGGGGACCGGAATACTGGTTATTTTCATAGAAAAGCAACTAATAAGAAGAGAAAGAGTAGGTTGAATGGGTTGTTTGAAGATGTTGAGGGCTTGGAGCGGGTTGTGACTACTTATTTTCGTAACTTGTTTACTGCTTCAGATATAGATATGGAGGCTATGTCCACAACACTTGAGGCAATTCAACCTTGTGTGCCTCAACGTATGAATGAACAACTATGTGCAGAGTACTCAATGGATGAAGTTAGGTGTGCACTTTTCCAGATGTACCCTACTAAATCCCCAGGACCGGATGGTATGACTCCTTTGTTCTTTCAACACTATTGGACACAATTGGAGAGGAAATCACTGGAGATGTGCGTAGCTTCTTACATTCAGGTCAACTTCTTAGACAAATTAATTTCACCCATATTTGTCTAATCCCAAAGGTATCTAACTCGGAGCATATGCCTGATCTAAGACCGATTACCCTTTGTAATGTTATTTACAAGATATGCTTGAAGGTTATAGCAAATGGGTTTCCCTTGAGTGCCTTAAGCTATCAGTACCTTAAAAATCCGTAATTGCATCTGGTCCATCTATTTTACACCACTGAAATGGACGGACGCTCATTTGCGGGTGCAGATGCGCGTCCACCGCATGTAATTGCATGGTGACCTGCTATAGCAAGTTTCAACAATGCGATTTCAAAATTTTGAAATCAAACCTTGAAACCGTTCTAAGCTGGGTTTTTTTGCGATGGTTCAGTTGTAAATTTACATTCTTTGATGAGAAATAGTCCGATTTGATTATGGGTTTCAGTAGTGTGGATTTGATGGTAGCATTTCTCAGTTCAACCCATTTACTGTGACTGATTCAAGTTCATCTATGGGTGGTTTCTATACTGGCAGGCAAAATGGTCAGGTTGGTAACAACAACGCAAGATTCAACAACAATTCTGGTGGCTACAGGGGGAACAAAAATTTTACACAATGGCATGAATAGAGGAAATGGGGCTCAATTCAATAATTAATTCAATGGTGGTAATGCAGGATTCAACAACAACTTTTTCAGGCCAAATGGAGGGGGAACGAGTCTCACTTGTCAACTCTGTGGCAAAAATTGGCCATGGTGCCAAAACTTGCAGGACTTTACCAAATTTTCAGAATTCTCAACAAGGCAATTCATGCATCACTGGCTATCAATACTGTGGTAAATTTTTAAATATCACACATATTGGTAACTCGAGTCTTGGAAGGTTGAAACTGAACAATGTGCTTCTTATTCCTGAACTTGCTGCACATTTACTTTCTATATATCAATTATGCAAACAGAACAATTGTTTTGTTATGTTTGATGAGTTTATGTGTGTCATACAAGATAAGGTGTTGTACAAAGGACTAAGTAATCAAAGACTATATCTAATACCTTTTGATCTGCCATTGTATCTTCATAAACAAAATGGTTCAAGCAGTAGTCAATCCTATCAACAGAATAATTCAACTTATCTTGGTAGAGTTGTTAAGCATTCTTTGTGGCATAAGAGGTTTGGACATCCCTCAAATGAGATAGTTACTAGCATGCTAAATAAGTGCAACATCACAGTCTGTGAAGGTTCAGTTGTAAATTTACGTTCTTTGATGAGAAATAGTCGGATTTGATTGTGGGTTTCAATAGTGTGGATTGACGATATGCGATGTGCGGTGAGTTGAAGTTTGATTCTACGCCCCAATAGTCGCAGTATCAAACTTTAACAGATAGACATAAAACTATGTCTCCAGTGATGAGAGCAAAGTGGGCTGATGAAACTGAAGCCCAGATGAAATTGTAGGCCCAGACCAAGGGTAAGACTCAGAACTCTAATTACATACAGTGCAAAGCCGAAAGAGGATGTGCAATAAGTTTTTCTATGCTACAATTGCATGTACTCCAATGACATTATATAGACATCATCCATAATAGTAGTCCAGGCTAGACAAGCCGCAGATCTCGTGTATTTATTTGTAAGTAAGTTTGAGGTGGTGCCTATTACCGTTGGAAAGAAAGTGACTACAACCTTTTTGCAAGCCGCTATGCGGAGAGTAAACCATAGTAGACACCGAGCTAATTCCAGTAGTGGACTTCTACGTTCTATATGTGCATCCATTAGCAGGATGTTTATTGTCTTCATGGGGGAGGATGATTAAACACATGTAAAACCGTGTCAATGCTATAGGATTTCTGCTTTTGTGTGAAATGTTATAAAAAAACAGCAGAAAAACATGAGTAACGCGTGAAGATTCTGAGTAGTAGGCTGCAATGGAGAGGCAATAGTATATGTTGATTTCTTTGTAGACTGCCAGTACTACTGGCTGGAACAAATGGTCTACGACCGTTTTGAATTGCACTACGTAATCCTTAGACCTTGTCAGTTGATTAGGCTGATGAAAATGTAGGCCATACCAAGGGAAAGACTCAGACTCTCATTATATATACGGTAATTCATTGATCATTCCCCAAGCCACAGTAGTAAGAAGGTTTTCTTGAAATCGGACAATTCATTGATCATTCCCAAAGCCTCAGTCCATTTTCAATCACAAAATTTTGTCTAATGAGCCCATATTCATTATGAAATACTTTATCAAAAGTACTTGGAAATATTATCACCTCGTCATCTGCTTTTTCTTTATTTAACTTGCACAAAATTAAGTCGATCTGTTGGAATTAAAGTTAACTTAGAATTATGGTGAGAATAATGGTGAGAGTTGGTGACTTCGTAGGTTGAGAGTTAGGAAGGTTTAAAGTTATTATAACGGTCTAATACTTATGTCCGTTGTAATTGTCATACCTATGGCATTGTCTAGTGTAGACCTATACAAGTAGGCTAGTCTAGTTGAGTAATGTCTGTGGAGGGATATTTTGCAGAAGTATCGTAAGAGTGAATTCCTTTATTAAGTACTTTGAGAGTCTCCTTGATCTATATCTCTTTCTAGGAGCTCTATACATGCCCTTGAGCAATACATCTCCCATTTCCATCTCCCATATTGTGTGTGGTTCATGCACATATATATCTCCCTATACAAAATTAGTTTCTAATATTTACGCTTCTGCTGTTATCCAATATACAGTAAGTCCCCCTACTTGATTTACTTGCACTGCACTATGGCAATCAAAGGTAAAGTAACGTCTACATACAAGACCTTGCAATTCGCAATGCTGAGGGGGGATTGATGCGTACAGAGAGGAAAATGGAATGGATTAATTCTATTGCTTCTTAAAATCTAGGCTTTTAGTCATTCGAATTTAAGAGATGTACTTACCCCTATACATTACGTAATTCCAGCTGCAGCAGTTGCAGATCAATTGGCTACTGTGGCCTTGGTAGAGGACATGATACCATTTTGACTTGCCCTTTTCACGCAAATCTTAAGAAGCAAAAATCAAATGATCTAGTGAAGCATAAAAGCGTAATAATGACCTACCTAACACATGCTAGGTGGAACCGCAGTAAATTAAGGACGTCAACCTCAACTGACAATGGTCCACCTCCTCCATTTTCGTCAAGAGAATATCAATCACTAAGCCCCAAACCCCAAACCCTAAACCCCAAACTCCAAAACCCCAAATCTCAAACCGTAGACTGTAGATATGATGTCTAAAATCCAAAGTGTAAACATATTGGAGGTAGGATGTCTACATAAATGTCAAGGATGTCAACCCCAACAGACAATGGTCCACCTCCTCCATTTTCGTCAAGAGAATGTCAATCCCTAAACCTTAAATCTCAAATAGTAGACTGTAGACATGATCTCTAAAATCCAAATCGTAAACAAAGGTTGATCGATTTGGACTCAACGGTGTGCCCTTTATGTAACATGGCAGTGGAATCCAACATTCATATCTGCCGTGATTGTTCTTGTACACAAAGCAGCTCCTCCAAACTAATGGTGTAGTGTTTCAGGTATGTTACAACCCCTATTTTGCTAGTTACAATATCTTGGAATGGTTGAGAGCTTGTGTTAGAGAGTTAGCACTACAAAAAAGAATTCAATTGGCCACAGCGTAAGGCCGTCGCCAAAAGCCAAATTGCCGTCGCAAAAGACCAATAGCGATGGCTAGGCTACGGCAATATTGTCATTGTCGTTGGTGGCGACGCCATTGCTATTTACGACGGCAATTACACCATCTCATGAATTTTAACGACGGTATTTACGCCGTCACATGATTTTTGGCTACGGCATAATGGCGACGCCATCATTAATTTTGCCGTCGCCAAAGGTCATTGGTGACAGCAACATTGCCGTCGCAAAAGTGCATATTATTGATTAAAAAAAAACTGGCATGCAAATTTGCATACCAGGTTTTCTATTTTGAGCAAAAGAAGCCATATAAATCATAATTTCATATGTTTTTTTCACATTATTTCTATACATTTCATACAACTTCACCAATCTTGAAAATACAAAAACATTCATAAATTAAAATACATAATGCTGACGCTCAGTAGGCTAAGTATCATGACCTACATACTCTGAGCTATTGAGGTGATTGAAAAGCTTCTTTGCCTTGATGAGCCATATTCAATTGCTAACTCATAGACCTTGGACGTTGCAGCAGCTGATACTTGATAGGACTCATTGTTTTGACAAATCCCCTTAATTAATGCATCTTTGTCCCAGAACATATCCCTTGGCAACCATTGTTTTAACAACCTCCGCAGCAATAGTTACTGCCAGAGCTAGAAATGAACTGACTTGTGTGAATAGCGTGCAATTTTATGTAAATTATGTTAAGCTAGAGAACATTGTACCAGAGCTAGAAATGAACTGACTTGTGTGTAAAGCCTGCAATTTTCTTTACCTTGACTTGGGAGTTTGGATTTTCTTTACAGAGCAGCAGAGAAAGCAAGTTGTGGCAACCAGTGGAACACTGTCAACCAAGACTTGAAAGAGGAACAGTAGCAATAAGCAAAACCTGCAAGCAAAATCAATGACAACCCAACATGAAAAACAGCATAATCAATATATTTGCTCATTGTGAGAGCACAAAATGATTCAAAGCCAACTTTAGTGAATATCAATGAAATTAGAAAAGCGAGCATTTCATAGTGTCAGGCATTTTTGCTTGTGCATAATGCAATCTACTGGAAAATGAGCAGAAATATAAATATGGATGGCAAAGATAAAATGAGTCACCGTTTTTGTAACAAACTTATAGGTAACTAATTTGATTGACCTAAAGTAAATGAAATGAGTTAGATTTACCAAATGTAACCCACAATCATAATTGAAAATTAGACACAAACCTAAATTTCATAATCGATGAAAATGTAATCCTAGCTCGGACTTTGCAAAGCTACTACTGAAATAAATTTATTTCAATTTATTTCACATAATCAGTGAAATACTTTGTGTAGGCACTACTACAAAAAGTTAATCACACAACACTAATCACACAACGGAATAGAAATCATCTGTTGTGTGTTTAAGTAAGCTCTATCATACAACGGTTTTATTTATATTCTGTTGTGTGAATGTCAACTAAGTGATAACTTTTTTATCAGAACTACATGGCACAACGGAAATGAAGTAATGTCTGTCGTCTGAGTCTTAAAAAATTTAGCGACAGATTTCCCTTCACTTTGGAGTCTTGGTTGGCTCTTGAAACACTGAAATTTGGGCTACTAGGACAACGGGTTTTACTATTTCCGTTGTGTGATTGAAAAACTAAGCATCAAAGTTTGAGGAAGCTTGCTTGAATGTCTTCCCCTACATAGGCCTAGTGCAAGCTATAGAAATTGTACAACAGATTTAAGATTTTCTGTTGTGTGAACTTGAAACTGAGCGGCAACATTTTGAGCCAAAATGATGTAGGCGCCATGTTTCCCTCCATGATTTCACATTTTGATTTTTAGTGCTGCAGTCAGACGACAGTTGGTAAGTTTTGTGTTGTGTGAATAACTTTGAAAATTTTTAGCTAGTTTTAATTGCCCTCGTGTCCAAAAGAAAGGAAGAAAAAGAAAGCCTTGACGCTCGACACGCAGCTCTCTCTCTCTCGACCCCAAACGAAATCTCAGTCCTCTCTTAAACCTAGAAACCCATCTCTCTTACAAACCCATCCCGATCTCAGTCCTCTTCTTCAAGAATTTCTCTTTACTAGATAAAGGTTTTGCCTTTGAAAACAAACCTCCACTAGTCCAGTGACAGCAAAAGTAGCTGAGAACCGAAGAAGAGAGAAATGTCGAAGCAGGGTGAGGTCGTATGCGTCACCGGTGGAAGCGGCTGCATCGGATCATGGGTTGTCTGCCTCCTCCTCGACCGCGGCTACACCGTCCACGCCACCGTCAAAGACCTTGTTAGTCTCCACAATCACACTCAATTCAAAGACTGTAAGAGGGTGACGTGACAGCGGAGGTGGGAGAGGTAGAGAGTGAGGGGCTTTATTTGCTTCACACGAAGAGAGAGAGAGAGAGAGAGAGAGGGGGGGAACGAGTTCTGGTTGGAATTCAAACAGGGAACTGAAGCTTCCAGAATCGACGCCTCTCGAGCCAACCACTCCGGTTTTTTCCTCAGCCATCTGAATTTCAGGTAAGCTCTGTGATTCCCGAGCTAATTGAGTGTACGGAGATTCCTACTCCGACTTCCTCAACTAACCGGAACTCTTTGCTTTGTGTACGGCTAGGGATTTCATCGTTCTCGAACTTCCGGCGAAGCCCCAGCACCACAGAAGCCGAAGAAAGAACCTACCGATGATGAAAAGAGGTAGGTAGCTTCAATTTTAGCAATTTTGATGATGAATCTGTGGAAATTGAAATGCTACTCAATTTTCCTTGATTTTTGTTTGGTAATAGAAGGATGAAAATAGTGGCCGGAAGCTTGATGAAAGCAGTGATCAGACCTGGTGGAGGTGGATTCAACACCTGAAGATGGTGATCGGGTTGGGCTTACATTATGCTTTCTGAAGCCAGTATCGCAATTGAACTGTGTATAAAAGCAAATGGTGGAAGCTAGATTAGTTTTCGATTTGCAGTTCATATATTAGTGCACTGTTAGATGGGGTTATTGCTGAATCTTCAAGATCAGAATTTGGTGGTGAGTTGAATTGTGTGTCATGAAGCACATTTTCACAACTTTATACAGATTGATACAGGAAAAGTTGGATCATATGTTTAATAAACTAAACATAGCTGATCACTTTTCATCACACATTCTCTCCTAGCAGCCAGTGAATTGTACACAGAGCTCATCTACAAAACCCACATGGCCATACTACGGGGAGCTAGCCAGCAGCTGCCAACGGGTTCCGCCTTTCTTTACTCTGAATTTTGTTCTAGGTATAATTCCTTTGGATTTAAGCACGGAATCATCGCTGTTGGATTTTATGGATGTTTTAGGGTGTTGCATGTTCCTTTGTGTGAATTTGAATCTTAATCTTCTCTTGACTAAAACTAAAATCCTAGAAATTATCATTTTCAAATAGAACAAGATGCAATTAAGTTATTTTCTGTTAGAAGCATGTGGGTTATCAGTTATGGTTAATAATAACTGCAGTTGGGTTTCTGAATCAATGATGGGCTATAGTATTGGAATTTGGATGAGCATAATTGTAGAATCTTTTTTTAAGTTGATTTATGGAAAGCCTTGTTCTAAGCTAATTTAATATGGAATATAATGACAATGAAACCTTTTTCTACATGGTCATTGTGTCTTGTGCTTGCTGTGGTTAGTGAAGGAACCAATGAAGCTACACGCCACATATGCCACTCCACTCTCAAAATTCTTCTTCTTGCAGAGGACGACGGTGAGATGAAGCATCTAGAAGCCCTAGAAGGAGCCCAAACGCGCCTCCGCCTCTTCCAGATCGACCTCCTCGACTACAATTCCATCTCCGCCGCAGTCCACGGCTGCTCCGGCGTCTTCCACCTCGCCTCTCCTTGCATCGTCGACCAAGTCCATGACCCCCAGGTAGGTTGCTCCATTTCCGATTACACTCTACAAATTCAGGGCTTCTTGTTTCATGATGATTCAATTGTGTCTACAGAAGGAGCTGTTGGACCCGGCTATTAAAGGAACGCTGAATGTTCTAACGGCGGCTAAGCAGGCCGGCGTGAAGCGCGTGGTGCTCACGTCCTCCATATCGGCCATCACTCTCAGCCCTAATTGGCCGGCCGATGTCGTCAAGAGTGAGGATTGCTGGACTGATGTTGAGTACTGCAAGCAGAAAGGAGTGAGTACTTATACTACTGAGTAGTGTCTTGAAATTGTTTTGAATTTATGTGACTTCATGGATTTTGGAAATCTGAACTAAGTAATGCTGATTGTGTTGTGTGTTTTGTTAGCTGTGGTATCCTTTATCGAAAACTCTGGCGGAGAAAGCTGCGTGGGAATTTGCCGAGGAGAAGGGGTTGGATGTGGTTGTGGTGAATCCGGGGAAAGTGATGGGTGATGTTATATCGCCGAGGCTCAATGCTAGCAAAGGTGAGTGCTCTGTTCAGTTTCTCATGAAACCTTTCCTGCATTTGCCTAATTTGTCATCATATTATCTGTCTTATTAAGCTACTTCTTCTTAGTTCTAGTATCCCTGCTTGGTTTGGAATCAGGTCAGAGGAAGAAGAGGGTCGCTAGCTACAAGGTGTACACTCTGGAGGGGAAGCTGAAAGGGACTCTCAGGAAGAGCTTCAGGTGGCTCAAGCAGACCTGTGATAGAGTGGTCTATGGCCGGTAATGGTTGTTTCATCAATTTTAATGAATATATACTGGTTTTGAGTGAGATATCTGGTTAACTCTACTTGTAACATAATATAGGCTTTGGCATAGTATGGATCATTGACCCATTTATCCATCATATGAGAACGATACAAACTTGTGTAATCATAGCCAAAAGGCCAAGAAAATGATTCAACAATGTTGACATGCTTTGCTATGAGTCCTGCAAACCCATTTGACCCATTTTATATCAAAATTTCTGATCACAACACATGGTTTTAAGATTTTTTGTGAAACGTTTACTTCTAAATTTTTGAGTTTGTATGGTGGTGGTAAGTGGTAACACAGATCGAAGACTTTTATAAGGTGCAGTTGGCAACTTGGAATGTTTTTCAAATGTATGTCTTACGAGTCTTAGAAACCTCAGTGGCTTTTGCCCGAGTTTGATATTTGAGTTGGTTTATGTGAAAATGTCTTACTAGTCCTAGAGACCTAAGTGGGCGCTGTCTTTGGATTGATAATATTCAAGAACTGATGCTTGCAGTTTCACCAATGATTAAGCCATTGCAATCCCAAACTCACCTGTAATTTGCTCATGGAACTACAATGCCCTTCCATCTAAGTCATTTTACTTTTCTCTTGGTGGTGTCAAGTGAGATTGTAGGAGAAGAAGCTTCCACCACTTCTGGCCACATTATGCTACTTGAGGAACAACCCATTACTCACTCTTCTGCAAAAATGGAAGCTCAATCTCCAGGTATTTCAGCAATCCAGAGTTTCCTTCTGTTTTTAGCTTTCAAGTTGGTTTCTATACTCTACTTCAATTCAGGGTCTTTTTGGGTTAATGGGTACTCATTACTTCCACATTCTGCCACTGAAACTCGAGTTTTATAAATGGGGTCTCAGTGTCAATTTGTTCATGTCAGAAATTTATTATGTTTTTTTCCTTTTCCTTGCTCTGTGGGATGCCTTGCTAGATTACTGATTAAATATAGGGGAAAAAAAAGAGTTGACAAAATTTGAAAATCTCCAGTCTCTGTTCTTATGGAAGTTAAAGCAATAACAAAACTTTAAATTAATTACTTTTACTTTCGGAGACTGCTTTTCATATGCTTTATAATATATTTTTGTCTTGTCCTCTCTTGTTATTGTATAGAGAACGTGGGGATGGAAAGGAATGGATATTGTGGATCTGTACAATGTTAATTTTCTGAAACCCCAAAAAACAATTGTGGCTTGTTAAGTGCAGCAGTGTTGATTACAGGTCCGTCCGACCTTTTTTCTCTGTTCTTTTCTAGATTACTAATTTTCAGGAAGGAAATATAATTTCAGGGTTGAAAGTATCCTATCTGGATTTTCATTTCGAGAATACTAACTTCTATGATTAAACCTTACCCTGATTCTTGTATGATTTCCCCATTATGGACTTCACATATGCATTTGTTCATATACTCATTAGTATCTGGTTGACTCATCTCCTGATTATTGACTAGAATTTCGGGTATTTTCTGTTAAACCAGGAGTCCCTGAGGTTAGAGTAGTTCACCATCAAGATTTGAACAAGAGCATTCTGATAGCACTCATTGTTGCTTCCACCCTCCTTGTTGGAATTCTTCTGTTCCTGTCATGTTATTGGATCTATAGACAGAAAATGTCGAAACACTCTATTGGGAAAAGGCAAAAGACAAACGGTATCCTCTTTTCATTCAATTTTCATTTAAATTTAAGTTCCTACTTAATTTATAAGTCAATAATGCTCATCATTTATTTTCTCTTTCTTTCTTTGTATGCATGTGAAGAGGTTCCAATAGGGACGCCATTGAGTGCACTTATGGTTGAATTTAATTCCTTGATGTTGGGGAATAGAAAGGGTTCGGTTGTTGTATTCAATTATCAATTGCTGGAAGCTGCAACAAACAAGTTCAGTGAAAGTAATATTTTGGGTGAGGGTAGTTCTGGACCTGTTTACAGGGCTAGTTTTGATGGAAAATTCATTGCAGCTGTTAAGAAAGTAAATGGCATAAGACAGGATGCTGAAAGAGAATTTGAGGTAATTCCATCCAAAACTGGTTCTAGATTCAGTTTCCTGAATCTGATTCTCTTGTTGAGGTCCTGTGTTTTATGAAACCTAGTTTTGCTTTGCAGAATGAGGTGAACTGGTTGGGAAAAATTTGGCATCAAAACATCATCAAACTTTTGGGTTACCGTGTTCATGGAAAAACAAGGTTTCTTGTGTATGAAATGATGCAGAATGGCTCCTTACAAACTCAATTGTATGGTATGAACTTTCTATTGGTATCAAGTAACATAGATGGAGAAAGACATTTGCAAATGGTTTCATCGACAGAACAATTTATTTTGTCCATCTAACTTGATACATGCTGAGTTGTTTGCTGGAGAAGAAGGAAAAGCTTTGCTTGGAGTACCTGCGAGATTTGTCAGTTGATGAAATTAAGGCTGAGCTCTCTCATTTCAAAGGAATAGGTCCAAAAACGGTAAATCTTTTGTTACTGATGTTGAGCTGCTTTGCTTAGGTTGAGATGTTATATATGGTACTCTGGCTTAAATATTTCGTTGTATGCGTTCTTTGAGATGATAACATTCGGGAATTGGATGATAGGTGGCTTGTGTTTTAATGTTCCAACTTCAACAAGATGATTTTCCTGTGGACACCCATGTGAGTAGTTAGTAATATGATGGTTCAAGTGATTGATGATTCGTCATGTGCTTATTTTGACTTTTGGAATGGTTATGCAGGTGTTTGAGATTGCAAAGGCTATGGCTTGGGTTCCCTTAAGGTTGAGAGAGAAGAGCATCTTCGTTTTAAGAAAGTGGAGATTATGGTAAATCTGTAAAAGATGATGTTAAGGGTTCCAACTTCATGTATGCAATCTGCAATGAAGTCGTGTAATCAACACTAGTACATAATGGACTAGTTATTAGCCATGATGCAGTTTTCTCTGCGTCTACAACTTTGATTTCCATTTGAATGGGTAGAATTAGAAACAATTCTGTTATCTCAGTGAATTACGGAGAGGCCAATCGACTTTTATATATGTTAATATTTGCTTACAGCATCAAGTATTGAATTGTATTTGCATTGTGTTTAAAAGTAATGCTCAGATACATCGTACATCTAACAACCAACAACATAAACCAATGCTAGCTGTTGTGTGAACTAACAACCAACAACAAAAGAAAACAAAATTATGTTGTGTGAGATTCATAACACACAACATAAATAACATTATCTCTGTTGTCTGAATAATCAACAGACAAGGGTGATAGTTTCACTTCAGTTGTGTGTTACTTACCTCAGACAACAAAAAATCAGTTATATCTGTTGTCTGTTATTAGTCTCAGACAACAAAGAATGAGTTATACCTGTTGTGTGTTATGAATCTCAGACAACGGCAAATTCCTTCTTCTGTTGTCTGAATGTGCCGACACATCCCCGGGCATGCCATGCTAGGCACATGCCTGCGCAGAATTCACACAACGGAAACAAGTATTCTGTTGAGCAAAGTATTGTCACACAACGGTGAAATCACCGTTGTCTGATTTTTCAATCACACAACACTCACTTAGACCACGGTCAGTTTGTTCATCACACAACAGAAAATCACCGTCGTCTGATGACCTTTTTGTAGTAGTAAGGCGAATCGGAACAAATCAGTGAAAACACTGGGATATTAGATATGTCAATTTATTTCACATGTAGAAGTACCATCAGTAAACTTACTAACCGAAAAAATAAACACTTACTATCATTGGGTTCTCTCTACTCTGCTAAAATTCTTCTTTTTTTTTTCTTCAAAGTCTCCAAAGAATTATAAAGTTAGTGTCACCTGAAAGATGCAAGGAAAAACATCAGCAACGAAGCTAGAGCATAGAAAAGAAGTAGGGTAATCGTTTAGAGAAACTTATGGTAAAAGCTATGATAATTAATAACAGTCATCCAACTGGTTCTTAAAAGACTAATAAACAATTTTCAGGGATAATGCTACCCAGCTACCGGCATAGAAAAACCCAAAGATGAAAAAGCTTTGCTTATCAACATTAAAAAAGACAAAGTAACCAAAACTTGACCAATTACCAAAATCAATGTTAACGTCTTGGCTGAAGATTTCAAATCAAAACTAAAAGTAGCCAAAGGAACAAAGCAAAGGCAGAGAGACAACCATAGAATCAAACCTAAAAGCTATCAAATTCCATATAAAGAAACAAAATTTAAATTTACTTTTCTACCAATTATAAACCAATGATTGATAAAGAAACTGATGAGGCATGTTCATTGGTTAAATTGGTACTAACTTTGGAAGCAAGTTGCCCTTTCGCATCTCTGCTCGTCCTACATTTCTCATTGATGACATTTACAAAATCTTCTAAATCTCAGCCTCCACCACACTCTTCACCATCCTTGTTTCCCTTTGGAAACAAAATTTAATGCAGAATATCCATTCACTCCATACCTGCACAGGACTTTGCAATCAGGCCATGTATTTATCCTTCAGTATATAATCTCATGTTTCTTCTTAACATAATTTCCATATCATTTTGTCAATGTGAAAGCCGTACAAATGTACCAAAATACAATAAACTCACTTCTCAGCCAACGTCAGTGTTAAGATCACTCCAACAGCTCCTCCAGAGAAGGAGGCTAATATGGGATCAACTTCACTGCAATTTGATAGAAAAGCAAGTCAGTCAATGAAACTGGAAAAGACAGTAGTATTAACATCATTAGGTTCATGTCTACATATGTAACATGGTCAGTTTCCTAATGTGTGAAACCTGAGGATCTTAACAGTACCGAAGATACTAAAATTAGAATAAAGTTGAACTGAAAAATAAGCGGACCTGATAGTCATGGGTGTATGCATTAGTTATATTTCTCTTCTCTAATTCTTCCATTATCAAACTCTATACATTTTTGATTCCTCTATTTCTCCCCTGTACAGATCACCAGCCTCTTCCACATATATAAGTTGAATTAGATATATGCAAGAGAATACTTCTTTGTGGCTGGAAATTCCAGCAGGACCAGCCTATAGAAAATCAGTAAAACCAGTCTAGTTTCTGTTTATGTGATAATGTGTGATGGTAGATAATACTAACTCATTTCATGATATGTTTAGTTTGTGTTTAAATCTTCAGCACTAAGTTATGTATTAAGTTTTCTTTACAATAGGCAGATGTAGCACCATATACTAACTCTAGGTACGCAGGTTTATTCATGATATGTATTTCAACTAATATAACAATATAGAACAGTCCCACAATAATGGCAAATTAAGCAGTAGTAAACCTCCAAAATTCTGGTGACCCCTCGTCATTAAGCTCCAGTATAATCGTGTAATTTTCTGACTAGAAGTAAATATAAGTTGCAAAAAGTTATCTCAATTGGTTTCACCATTCAATCAATTATCCTCTTAAGTTAAACTAATCTAGTATTCAGTCCAGTAGGAAGCCTATCTAGATTATGCAAGTGCTAATGATCATACCTACACAATTAATTAGCATTAAATTCAGAAAAGAAAACAGATATCACTTTCAGACATTGGTGGAATCATCGGTCCCTTCTGTTTCTTTATCAGTGTATTTTATAAGAGTGTTCTGTGATTACTTATCCATGTTCATACTTTACAGATTATCATTGCCCGGAAAGAACTAAACTTGAATGTAACTACACCATTCTAAGCTTAACCAAATCAAAACCTCTATCATTGCTTCACAACGAAACTAGCAATGAAATTCAAACAATGAAGCAACATAACCATCCAATCACTTCAACAAGAAACTAACCAGAAAAAATCAAAACAATTTCAAGCTATGGTAATTCAAAGCTTCAAAGCAACAAAGAGAGTACCTTAAACGATCAGTCCGACTCCTCCGCCTCCAGCCATCCACGACCCAATGCCCATTTCTATACAAAACATCCATGAATTGAAAACTTACTCTCAGTTCTGAAGGTGTCTTTCTTTTCACTAGGCCAACCTACATCGTTCCGCCGCCAACCTTCACAGCAGCCGGGGTAAAGAACGAGGTCGAGCAACCTCGGCATACCTTTGCCTTAAACACTATCAACCGTAGATCTTTCCCTAGATATGATTTTCAGCATCGATTCAGTATGCCAGAGAAAGGAACAAAAAAAAAATTGAATCTGCGCAATCCAAGATCCCGATTCGATCACCATTGATTACAAGAAACCTAATTTGTCATATGAGAATAAATTACCAGAAAAATTGCATTGAAATCTGGCAATTTGTATAATTTGAGCATCGATAGAAGAATGTCTAACCTCAACGAAGAAGAGAGTTCCCGAGAAGAGGCATCGAAAATCAAAATCCGTGAAAATCTGAGTGTGAAGTCGCGTCGAGGGAGATGAATTGTTGTGGTTTCAGTCGATTTGCCCAAAATGAAAATTTAGGGCAAAAACGGAGGAGAGAGTTACTAGAGAGAGAGATGCAAAAGTGAAGCTAATGGAGAGATGTCGATGTTTTGATGCACAAGAGGAGGAGACGACGTCGCTTAGCAGTAAAAGAAGAAAGAATCATGCGACGGAAGACGGTTGCAGTGGCAAACCCAAGTGATTTTAGCGACGGCATCTCATTGCTGACGCAAACTTATTATGCTTTTGCGACTACACGTTTTGCCGAAGCAAATATATGAGTTTTGGCAATGGCAATTGAGTGCCGACGCTAACTATGTGTAGCGAATTGAATTCTTTTTTGTAGTATAAGAGTTTGTTGGTTGAATTGGTTTATTTGCTTTGGGGTGTATGGAAAGAGAGGAACAATAGAGTTTGGGAAGATAAAGCTAGCACAGTCTGTGAAGTGATGATTAAGGCAGTCTCTCGACTGCAAGATTTCCGATTTTATACCTTGAAGGCAAGTGCAGACCCAAGAGGACTGAGGATGGCTCGGTGGACTGCTCCTCCAACCGGGTGTTTTAAAATTAATGTTGATGGTTCATACCATCATGCAACGAAGAATGGCAGCACTGGTTTTTTCATTCGTGATTGGCAGGGTACCTTACTTGCTTGTGGTGGTAAACCGTTGTATGGTATGTTGTCACCGGAGCAGGCAGAAGCTTTGGCATGTAAGCAGGCTGTGGCTAGCTTTTGCGGTGGATAACCTGTTTTTGCCAGCTATAGTGGAAACTGATTCTTTGTTAGTTCAGAAGCAGCTCAATAGCAAGGAGAGAACCAATACATCATCTTGGGACGTATTTACGAAGATTTGATTGTCATCTTGGAGGCTACTCCAAATCTGCGGGTGGTGCGCACTAGAAGGAATGCAAATAAAGTGGCTCACATCCTGGCTGCTTTCTGTAATTCTATTACTGATGAGATTTTTTATTTTTCAGCTCCCTCTTTTTTACAGGCTGCTTTAGCAGCTGAAGTCCATAATGTGTAAGATTTCTAAAGTTTCAATAAAGACTTGCCTCCTTTCTCTAACAAAAAGGAAATATGTACAAATTTTCTGTATTAGAAATCACATGGAATATTATGGCGTCAGTAAACAAATGTTTATTCAAAAAAAATAAAAGTCCCGTGGAATATATATGCTTTGTTTTTTCGGGTGAACATAAGGGCCTACTAATAACCCATAGTTTCCAACTTTTAATAGAGTCGTTTCATAGCTCTTGTGGTGTTGATTATTTAGGTTTTTACTGTTTTCGCCAGTGTTGTTTAATTATTGAAATCTTTCTTTTTTTTAGAATATGATATACAAATAAATAATTGCGGTCCCCTAAAGAAGACAGTAAAAAGCTCTTGTTTGACTCACTTTTTATTTATGTACTATTCTGAACTTCGATTTTGATTAGTGACGTGTTTGATAAAAAAATAAATAAACAAAGAACGTCCACTTTGATCATATAAAAAGCAAGACTTGTATTCCACATGATCATATATATATATATATATATATATATATTTTTTATACATGTATAGTTGTTTTGTTTGGACTTACTTTTCAGCTAGTTCTTTTGTATTTTTTGCCCTTCTGGATGTTCAATGAAATCTCATTATAACAAAAAAAAAGGTAAATCTTCTGTTGTTTAGTGTATGTACACTACCCCTCCACTCACTTTATAGTCTAGTGCAGACAGGCTATTACATTGATTGATGTCTCTTTTTCTTGTTTAACGCTCAGGCATTTTAGGTTCTCAATTATTGATGAGGGTGGAATGCTTACTTTGATTAATGAAATAAATGCATTTGATAAAAGAAAAAGAGATAAACATAAAACATCCTTTATGATTATATAAAAAGTGTGTGTGTGTGTGTATTGTCGCAGGTAATGGGGGTGTGTGTGTGTATTGTTACACGTAAGGGCAAATCTAGTGCAAATTTAGTGTATGTACACCACACTTCACTCACTATATATAGTCTAGTGCGGACAGGCTATTACATCGATCGAGGTCAGAAGCAGAACCTGAAATCTGAATGTTGTCTTAAAGGGGCCAAGAAAGAAAATTTATATATATATATATATATATATATTTTAAATCAAGTTACATGCATAAACTATCTTTTAACAATTTATTCTCAAAATTACATATAATAAAAGAAAATTTTATTAAATTTTCTATTGAAGAAAGATAAAAAAATTTAATATAAAGTTAACATACTTACTATTAATCTATACTATTATTAAGAGAAGAGGCTTTGTTAGGCCTGTAAATGGATCGGGTTTGGATCGGATCGACCTAAATCCAAATCCGTTTACTAAAAAAAAAATGTGATCCAAACCCGCTCCGTTAACCCGGCGGATCATTGATACCTCGATCCAAATCCGTATCCGTCGGATTAACGGATACCCGATCCGTTAATCCGATCCGTTTATAATTTCAAATATTTTTAAATTTTAAATAGTAATATTAAATTTATATCATGATACCTCATAAGATATTAATAAAATATTAAAATAATATGATCTACATGAAGAGTATCACCAAAAGTAAAATTATATTATATTTTATATTTTTTAAAAATAATAATATATTAATAAAAAAAATATTTTATTATTACGAAAACGGGTCGGATCATTAACGGATCGGATCGACCTAAATCCAAATCCGATCCGTTTATTAAACGGGTTAACGGATTCGGATCATTAACGGATCAACGGATCAAAATGTTCGATCCAAACCAGTCCAATAGTCACGGATCTGGAGCGGGTCCGGATCAAAATCCGGTCCATTTACAGGTCTAGGCTTTGTTAGCCAAAACTAAAAAATTTGACAGAAATGACCCTGAAACATTAAAAAACTTTGAAAATTAATTAAATCACAAGGGCAATTATGACGATTACAAATTATATTTTATTAAAAAAAATAAACAAAAAAAATCTCACAACCCACTTTTGTCTCCCACTAACTTCTCTCTACAATAACTGTTTTAATCCATTATCTTTTTTTCTTTCTGAAAAAAAAATTAAAAAAAAAAACACTTGCACATGCAGAGCATGTGTAGAGGAAAACTAGTAGTGTATTAAGGTAACAAATAAAATTAATGTATTTACTATTACACGCAGTCCTATCTGCTAGCCAGGCCGGTTTCGCAACAAGCAAAACCGGCCCCATTGCAGGACCTCCAGCGTTTCTTCCGTCGGGTTTGGGTCCTTGAACGTGATTTCAGGATAAGAGAGGGCTGAGAACCGTTTTGTGATTGCGCTTGATCGTAGACGGGATCGTGATCACAAGGTTTCAAGTGGTGGACCTTGGCTCTTCAACCAAGCACCGATCATGATGCAGGAATATGATGGAGTTGCGTCGCCACAATCTATAGCATTGGATGCCTTGTACCTCTGGGTACGTATCACTGATATTCCTCCACTCTTTGAGAACAAGGACACCATCAAAGACATCGCTACCATTGCTAGAAAAGTCATGGAATTAGATGACAAACTCTTTGACAACACAGGCAAAATTAGGGTTAGGGTTTCACATGAACTCTCTAAACCCTTTTTTTCTGAAAAAGAAGGTGAAGCTTGCACCGAGTTGAGGAGGAAATCTCATTTTTCTTTGAAAACCTAGTGGATAAGTGCAACTATCGTGATCTAATTTATCATGAGAATGATGTATGTCCTGCAGCAGATGGTAGGGCGATACGAAGAATGGAATTAGCTTTTGCTCATATATAGGAGGTTGGAAATCACGAGTCCATCTCTTGGTTTCGTACAAAGCTGCTTTGAGAATTCTGCCTCCAGTAACACGCTCTCTTTTTTACCCAAAGGAGCAAGGAAGCCGCAAACCTGTGGTTTTGAGTGGCACAGATGTCAGGTCATCTTCCAGCAGGGAGGAGGACGATATAACTTTGGCTCTGGTCCCAGTGGAAGCAACTGCTCTGTCCAAGAGAGAGATGCAGCATTCTAAATATCAATCCCCAAAACGACTGAAGGTACTCTTGCCTGATCTTTTTGCTAACTCTTTGAGCACTGATGCACCCACAAATAACTCTTTGAGCACTGATGCACCCATGATCGTTGGGACTAGTTAAAGCTCCATGTAGCATCCTTGACCTAAGTCTGAGGTAGTGCTCAATACGAACAGTAAGAAGAAGAGGGGTAGACATCTTGGGTCAAAGGACAAGAATCCATCAAAGTCGAAGAAGATTGCTGCTCAGGAAGTCTGCTTGGCATACATGACAAAACCTCCTAGCTTTACTATCAAGGGCAAGGAGATATTTTTGGGACTGAGCCTATTTTCTATATTCTTCACGATAAGGCTTGTTTTTTAATAAGTGAGCATAGATATCTGTTAATAAGTAATACTATATATATATATATATATATACCACTTTTTTTATTTGCCCTCTGTATTCAAGGCACTGAAAATGGCTCTAACTAGAGACTATAATGAGAAAACATTTATGATTTGATTCAAAAAAAAGATAACAAATAAAATAATCTATGTATGTACTATCAGAAATTATTATTATTTATTATTTGCATGTCTATCAAGACCTTTTTGTTGTTGTTGTGGGGGGCCATGATGTGATCCGGGCTTCAGCACCTGCTCAACAACAATTCATTCCTTCTTATAAGGCTGGACTGTAACACCTAACTGAAGGCCTAAGCACACTAAAGCAAAATAATTAAATACGACCAAACTAGTCTCACGCACGAGATTGTTCATTAACAAACCAAACAGAAAAGATGACAATCTAGTTAATATGTAAGCCACCACTTTAGGGTGGACAGCATACAGGAACTTCGTAATCTAATACATCACCAAATACACTTCAATAATCCAATTCCAATTAATATAGCAGAATTAATACGATTAGATACGCACAACTGATGTCTTAATATAGATTTGTTTAATCATATCTTAAGCTGATGAATATGGAATAGCAACGGCCTTAAGAGGGTCTCTTTTGTGAGCTGTTATACCAGCTGTTTCAGTCATGTCTATATCCTCAATTGTTACTCCACCAGGTAATGTCCAATCAAACTTGTGCATTAAATTTGCTAGAGCAATCTCATCAACTGCCGAAGCAAACTGAATCCCGGGACACAACCTCCTGCCAGCTCCAAACGGAATCAATTCAAAGTCAGTCCCTTTATAACTTATACCACTGTTCGCATTCAAGAACCTTTCTGGCTCAAACTCCACTGGTTTGTAATTGAATGATTCAGGATCTCTCCCAATCTGCCAGACATTCACTAGGACTTGTGTGTTGGCTTTAATGTTGTAACCGTTTATTTTCACATCTTGCATCGAGATTCTAGGCATTAGTAGCGTAAGCGGAGGATGCAAGCGAAGAGTCTCCTTAATCACTGCCTTCAAGTAATGCATATCGATCAAATCATCCTCTGTTAGTATGTCTTCTTCAGCTTTGTTTACTCCCCTTACTTCATTCTGCAATTTGGTCATGACACTTGGGTGCTTTAAAATCTCAGCCATTGCCCACTCTAAGACCGTTGCTACCGTATCCGTCCCAGCAAGGAACATATCCTACAAATTAGCATTATTAATTAACGATTAGTGATGTAAACGTCTCCTATATATACACTGTATACACATATGTGAGAGAGAGAGAGAGAGAGAGTTACCAAGATGACACCCTTTATGCCAGTTCTGTCAATACGAAAACCAAGGGACTTTTCCTGCTGAATCTCAAGTAAAACGTCTACAAAATCCTTTTGGTCCTCCTCCTTCTGATCAGAATTATCCATATGCTCTTGAATTACTACATCCAAGAAGTCATCAAACCGTTTAGCCACTTTGTCTAGTTTCGCGTCCAAACCAGTGACACGGCTCAACCAACCAAGCCATGGAATATAGTCCCCAATATAAAGACTTCCCAGCAACTCCGTATGATCCACCGAAAGCTCTTTAAAACCCCCATTACTGTAGTAACTCTTCCCTAGAGCCACTCTCGAGACGACATCGTTTGTAAGCGTCATAAGCATCTCCCTTAAATTCACAACTCCTTTTGAGTCCCTTATCTGCTTGATCATGGCTTTGGTTTCCTCTTCCCTAACGCCACGGTAAGACCGAACCCTTTTGGTGCTCAACAGATTCAACACGCATATGCTCTTAGTCTGCCTCCAATACTCGCCGCAAGGCGCGGTTGCCACATCGTTTGAGTTGTAGAGAAGCTTTGCGAAGACGGTGGACTTGGGCCTGGTGCAGAAATTGAGGTCATGTGTTTTCATGATCGCCTGAGCACCCTCGGCCGATGAGATGATGAGGACGGGGACGCTTCCGAAGTGGAGGAGCATGAGAGGGCCATGGACCTGAGACAAGGCTCCAAGTAAGCGATGTGGCGGACACCGTGGTGAGACTAGTTGGTGAAGGTTTCCGATGATGGGGAGTTTTGGTGGAGAAGGTGGTGAGTTTTTTGTAGAAGAAGTGGAAGTGGAAGACCACCTGTATAGGAGAACGAAGAAAATGGCAAGAAGTACTATTGAAAGGGTTTCATTATTGAACTGCTCCGTCATTATTTGCAGGAGATTGATAAGCGAATAGCTAGACATCTTCTTCTCTGCAAGTGATTCTGCGTGTGTGGTTTGTGTTATATATAGGAAAGTTAATTAAGCATGAAATGTTTAATGCTAAAAAATGGAGTCCATAGGGGCATCGTTTAATCAGGAACATGTGTCAGGTGGAAGACGAGAAACTTTCTTTTTATTTTTTATATTACAATGTTTTAAAGGTGATTTAACAATAATTGAGATTATATTATTTCTTCTAATAAGAACGTGGACCTTGGAATGGATTCCAATCATTCCATCGCTAGTGTCCTCTCTGGCTCTCTCATATATTCATAAAATATATAAAGGCCTGTTCACCTAAGGGACTGTGAGGGACAAGTGAATCTGACGACTGAAAATAAATGCACAGTTTTAAGGTGTTATAATTTAGGATTAATTTCAGTTTAGTACCCTGATGTTTGACCTCGACATCATGTTCGTCCCTGCAGTTTCAATTTAATCAGTAGCACCCCTGAGATCTCAATTTCGATCAGCCGTACCCAAAATTTTATCAGCCTTCCAAAAGGGACGTTAAATGATGAGCTGGCTCTGACAAACCCAGCAAGTGGGCCCACCTGAAGGGTTAAATTCCTAATGTGGCCCTAATGGTTCGCAACTTTCATTAGCGGTCCTGTTCTTCCTCTTCTCCTTCATCGCACTCTCTTCATCCTCCTCCTTATCATCTACAATGGCCACCATAGACCGCACTCTACACCATCTGGTAGCGGAGGTTATCGACGGCGGCATCAAACAGCTTTTCAATCCTCCTTCGTCAAGCCCAAGATTCCGACCACCATGCGTTCTTATACCGCCGCCTCCACCGCATCCAAACTCCAACTCCTCCACCCTTGTGTTGAAATAGTACACGCTCCGCCCCGAGAACTTCGCCTCGCTTGACCATAATTTTGAAGTGGAAGAGGCGGAACTTGAGGTCAAGGAAGGTGGCGGTGATGATGCGACAGTGATGACGCAGCGAAGTTTCGTCGCGGTGGTGATGGCGCAGCAAGGTCGTCGTGGCGGTGATCAAACGGTTCAAATTCCCCCAATCCCAAAGCCCATATATCTGATCGGATCTATTTAGGGAGTTGGAGCTTAGCGATTGGGGGCCATTGCTGAACCCAACTATTTGGATTGTTCGAGGAGAAGAATCGCGACGGGGCTCCGGTACAACCCGAAGAGTTATGTATGTACCAAACTCTATGAGCATCTCTAAATTTGGTTTTGGTTTCTGTATTTTGCTGTTGTTGGAATCGAGCATAACGACGAAGAGGATCCTGGGGGATACATGGCAGCCCTCAGTTCTTGGCATGATGTTGCAGGCGTTTTGTGGCTTGTTGCTGGCGAGGGACTTGGTTGTCAATCTAGGTTACGGCAGATCGAGGCCTGTTGGGCAGACAGAGGCGTGTTGGTGAGGCTGGCCGAAATCTGGGTTTTAGACGATGGAGGACAGTAGGGGCGGAGGAGTTTGGCACGGTGGTAGGCAGGTCCATGTTCTTGGAACCTCAGTTTGGGTGGTCTGATGTTGTCACCTATTGTTTTGGTTGGTTTGCTGGAAGTTGTTTCTCATCAGTTTTTGTACTAAGTGATTATAGGTGGGGAGATTTGGGTGTGTAGTGAAGGCGGTTTGTGCTGCAGGTGCAGGGGCTGAGAAGAGGAGGACGGGGATAGTGGTGCAGAGGCCAAGAGGCCAGACGACATCGGATTAGCCCTTAAACTTTTTTTTTTAATCTTGAAATTACCATTTTAGCCCTTACAGTGGGCCCCAACGTCAGATTTAACGTCTAATTTTGACGGAGCTCAAGAAATTAGATACGGCTAATCGAAATTGAGACCTCAGGGGTATTACTGATTAAATTGAATCTGCAGGGACTAGCATGATGTTGAGGTCAACCATCAGGGTACTAAACTGAAATTAATCCTATAATTTATGCTTTTATATTTAATACATGTGGTTGAGATGCATCTGTCCCTCACAGTCCCTTAAAACTGTCTCTTAGGTGAGCAAACCAGATAATATATAAGATCTTCTCTGCAAGTGATTATGTGTGTGTGGTTTGTGTTATATAGGAAAGTTAATTAAGAATGAAATGTTTAATGATCAAAATGGACCCTAGCATCTCAACGATTGAGTCCATAGTTTAATCAGGAACATATATTAGGTGGAAGACTAAATTAGGTTTCTCCTTTCTTTTTATTTTTTATACTACAATGTTTTAAAGGTGATTTAATAATAATTGAGATTATATTATTTCTTCTAATAAGAACGTGGACCTCTGAATGGATCCTATCGCTAGTGTCCTCTCTGGCTCTCATATATTCATATAAAATATAAGGGAATCTTATATAGTGTTTTGATGTTTCATCTATATTAATAAAGCTAAGTGGACTTTACTGTTAATCTTTGGGGAAACTTTCGACCCAGTCACTTACTTTAGCAAAACTATACTGATCTACTGAGAATTTGAGGTCGGTTCCTTCTAAAGAGTTTTAGTAGACATCTTAAAGAGTCATGTAGAACTGAAATCACCCAAAATGAAATTTTCTGGACTTAGTTATGAATTTTCAAATGGTATAGGATGATGTGTAAAATTGGATATGGGGTTTACTTGAATTTAAGCAGAAAAGCATGAAACGTTGAGCTTAGCATCCAATGCTAAACACAAACGGTCATTAGAGTTTGCTGACATGGTTCTTTAAGTTATTGAATTTGAGCACATAAGCATTACTAATTAAAGAGGATGGTGATCATGAGAGTGTAGTTACTGTTTTGGAATATAATATGTAAAATTGGATGGGGTTTAGTTAAGGCAGTATTTTCCATTTTGAATGCTTGATATTGTCAATTGTGTGCTTTGCAGAAAGTTCATAACAGTAAGTTGCGATCGATACAAAGCTCCTAGAACTGCTGAATTGTAGAATTAATTGCTAAACATCAATGCTCTTTCAAATAAAGTTCATGTATGCCTTTATTGATTTTAAAAACATTTGTATTAGTACAAGCATATTGTGCTTTGTTACATATATATGGAACAACTGCAAGTTCATTCAGCCATTTTTCAAAGAGTTATTATCACAAATGATACCTGAACTTATCCTCTATCTTATCGATGGTACCTGAACTTTTCGACTTCATTTCAAGTGGTACCTATCACTAACTTCCGTTAATGTTCCGTTAAAAACTAACATGTGCAAAACACATTACCTATATTCAAGAGTAGTTTGACTAAAATACCCATTCAAATAATTTTGTTTACTAGATATTTTGATCAATTAATATGTTTATAAGAATATAAGTTCAATTAAAAATAAAATTAAAAATGTATCTCTACCCTCTTATGAAAATAAAATTTAAAAACAATATCTCAACAAAAATTAATTGTTTTATAGATACAAACAAAACATTTCAAATAAAACTATAAAACAATTTTTTTTTGACAAACTATAAAATATTTAAAACCAAAAGCTTATCAAAACTTTCGTAATTTTTTTTTCCTGTCATTCATATATATTTTTAATTGAAGTTGAAAGTTTTTCCTTTTGATAGTCTCATTTTTTATAGCCATATTGCTACAATATAAGTGAAAACAAGTGATCTTACAAAAAAAAAGGGAATTTTACAAATTTATCCTTGAAAAATGAGTCACATGTTTGGCACATGTCAGTTTTTAACTGAACATTAACGGAAGTTAGTGATATGTACCATTTGAAATAAAATCGAAAAGTTCAGGTACTGGTTGTGATCAAAATTGAAGTTCAGGTACCATCAATAAGATAAATGATAAGTTCAGGTATCATTTATGATAATTACCCTTTTTCAAAAATCAGAATAAAGAGGTGTGACAGCACCGCACTTCCGCATGGGCGCAAGCGCGTGCCGGAGGGATAGTATACAAGAAAACATACATTACAAAATCTCCTAAACATATCAATGTGACATGGGAATGCAATACATACATATATAGATATTTCAATTGTTCGTTGGTTTGATGTATTTTGTAAATGTGTTTATTTCATAGGTTCACTGTAATATCAATTATTTATTAAAAACTTTTGAATATGAGATTCAAATAAACAAATCGAAATGGATATTGTTCCACACTTAGATCATTTTTAGCAATACTAGCTATTTGTGAGTCAAATTTTAGCCAAAGTAGCTAAAAAGTCATTTTAGCTAGCCACTTTAGAAATATGTCTGCATCAATGCTATCTATTTTAGCTAGTTTTGAATTTATATTATTTTTGAAATGAAGGTTAAACAGTTTAAAATGTATTTAAATCTTACATAATTAAAATAACTCAAAATGAATGTTAGGGCATCTCCAACAGAATAACTAAATTCAATTTTTAGTTATGTAATTATTTTTGAAGGAACACTCAACTCCAACAAACTAGTTATAGTTAAGTTAAATTTAACTTTAGCTAAATTAAAATGGCAAACTATATTTAGCTAGACAATTAAGAATAGCTAAAATAAAAGTTATATTTCTCTCTCATCTTTTGTCCACATGTCAATTTACAATTCGATAAAATATAGTACAACACTTACAAATAGCTACTAATGCTGGAGAAATATTATTAAATCAATAGGTATATTTCTTAAATTTAGCTAAATTTAACTAAAAAGTAACGTCTACTGTTCAAAATACTCTTATAAATTATAGAGAGTCTCATCTTGCTCTCTGTATTAGGAGCGAGATAGCTAAAAGTTATAATAGAGAGCTACTAGGAGTTTAATGTAGTTGCAACAATATATAAAGAAAACTAAACATGCTCTCTAAAATAGCCACAGGAACCAAAATAGAAAGTCTGCTAAATATGCTCTAAAAATTTTATTTGCCTTTTTTAAATTATCAAAGTCTTCCTCAATTAAGGGAGAAATTTAAAAGACTGTGAGAGACAACTGGATCTCAGCCACACGTATTAAATTCAAAGATATAAATTATAGGGATCGTCAACGGTACACTAATGTACCGATACACAAAGTAGACTAATTCAATACAGAAGTAAACTAGCTCGGTGTAAGGGTAGACTAGTCTACTTATGCGTGGAGTCAATCTACTTCTGTATCCAATCTAGTTTACTTGATGTATTAGTACATTGATGTAGCGTAGAGTTTTCTTAAATTATATCTACTTAAAATTATTTATTTATTCTTAACTGTCAGCTTCGCTTGTCCATTATTATCCCTAAAAATGTCAATTTTATACTAAGTAGTTTTATGTAATGTTATATGTCTATTGTCTTTTTCCCATATAAGCCCTCAATATTTTTCATTTTTTTCTCTCTGAATAGTGCCCAACAAGGAGGCTTTGTTTTCTTTCTCTGATCTTGGGTGT
The DNA here is from genome assembly GCF_002994745.2 of Rosa chinensis. Classification (NCBI taxonomy): domain Eukaryota; kingdom Viridiplantae; phylum Streptophyta; class Magnoliopsida; order Rosales; family Rosaceae; genus Rosa; species Rosa chinensis. The sequence goes on along the minus strand of NC_037094.1, from coordinate 9,868,910 downwards.
CAATCTGATCTGGACACCCAAGCTTCTTTCTCTAATCTTTGTAGTTAAAACAATAATATGTTGTGGATGAAAACAGAAACATCTTTTGCCTTCATTTTCTTTGTATTACTAGGATTTTGCTTAACAAATGTTCTCAAAACAATACCCAGCAAACTAACAAATAAGTTGTGGCTATTAGCTAATGATTAATAAAGAAGCATAGGATTTCGTTCCCCCAGGATGGAAATTCTAGCTCTGTAACGAACACTCTAATCTAGTTGTACAAATTGTGCAGTGTGTTTGCCCTCAAGGCTTCAACTAGTAACTTATAGTTATACCAACCAAATCATAGTCTTCCTAGTACCACTATTTTGCTTCACGCTATTCCTCTAATATCTGCAACTTAGTTCATCAAGTCTTACAAATCTCAAACATTTCTATCCGGGATTGCAAGAGACTTCGTTGTGATAACTGAGATGATTGTTGCATTGAATGTCTATAGGTAGTGCAATATTGCTGCTCATTACCTTGCTATCATAAAAGAAAACTTAATCACTTCTCTGTAAAGCCTCATTAGAACTAGACATCAACATTGTCTAGTTAAGCTGATATTTTTGAGAAGTTTAGAGTTCAAATAAATGCTAATACGTTGTATATATAAACTTGTAAACGAAAATAGTTTTATATATATATATTGAAATCGGTTTGAATTTGAATTTCAAATGGTGTGGTTATCAATATCAATCCAATGACAAGGATAAGGAAGTTATGCAGCAGTTCCTTAATGGATGGAACTAAATAACTGTTTTGTCTGATATAAAGGATAAACAACGCCTACATTGATGCCTACTAGAACACCAAACCTCGATCAAATTGTCCCATTAACAATTTGAGATCAAGGGTGGATCTAGGAGAAGAACAATGGAAGGAAGCAGTGAAACTAGTTAGTATCTCTACACACCCTTTGTCTTTTATTTCAATTCATATCGTATACTGCCATATATATGTGCTTTTTGCGTTATAGGATTGCAGTGATTTACGCATCCTAACTTAGGATCAGAATAACATATCAGTCCTATATTTGTCATAGTTGATTTTGTTCATGTAAATTTGCAGACATTAGGATAGATATACTGTTTCAGTCCTAAATTATGATACGACTATTTCAGCAATCCTAACTTGCAAATTATAGTATAACTTCTAACAGTCTCTTGCTGAACTGCTGAACATGTTAAAATATGATTGTAATAACCATAGCAGGCCTCGCTTTGTAGTGATTTAGTTTTCTTTGATAAGGCTTGATTACACGCATTTCTATGCATGTAATTGTATCTAAAACACTATAAATAAGTTAATCCTCAAGTCAATTATTATGTAATTAATCTATTTTTATTTATTGTGTAGGAAATAAGCGGAGTTACGGAAATCGTGAGAAATTTGTGCAAAATCGGAGCAAATGATTAAGAAATGAAGAAAAGATTGATTTCATTAATTAATGATTAATTAATCATTGAAGTTTAGCATCAGGTGCCATCATCACGTGAGATGTGCAACAATTAACATTTTGTTTAATTAAGTTAGCCAATTAAATGATGACACATGGCAATCCATCACCTTTGCTACTCTTGCACGCCAGGACCATTTTCTTTCTCTTCTTTGGCACCAATCAAGTTCTGACACCTCATCATCGCCCAATCTCATTCTCTCTTAACAACACCGAGACCTAACCGACCCAAATATAAAAAACCCCATTCCTTCCTCACTGAACAGTAGCCGCACCACCACAAAACAGAGGCAGCCCTTTGGGCTGCTCTCTCTCCCATCATTCTCCTCCATTTTTTCCTCTTTTCTTTCTATTTTATTTTGAGATTTGAAGGATTTACTCACCCAAAGCTTTAAAGATTCATCAAAGACTTCTCCTTTACAAGATTCAAGACTTGGGTAATTGTGAGAGTTGTAAATCAAGACCAGTCATGCTAGCTTTTTAGCTATTTGTGACTATTCTTGTTTTTTCATACACTTCTCTACTCTTTTTCTATTTGAATTTTGTAATTTTGATGTCTATGATTATGAGTTGTGAGTAATTTCCTTGTTGGGGTTTAGGGTTGTGTCCCTTACCCAAATTTTATGTAAAAGATGTTTAATTTAATGTAATGATGCAATTTTCATATGATGGATGCTTATATCAATTTTTGTTGGGTTAAAATGCATGTCTAGGAGCCTAGTCAACTCTAGGGTGTGTATTTTGAGCATGTCTAGGACGGAGTTAGAGGCTTGACCCCCTTTAATTCCTAAGCTAGAAACCTTCAATTTCGTATTCGAGGGGTTATAAGCATGGTGATTTATACCCTTTGCATGATTGCGCGGGCAGATCGCTTAGTAGTCTAATTCCTTGATCTCTATGCCTCTTGATGTGAATTAGTGACCCTTGAACATGCTCTAATTCATGTCAAGTGAGTTCCTACGACCCTTGAACCGGAGTAGGAATACCATGAAATGGAATTTCGGTCCTTGAGCCTGGAACCGCCTTGGATACGACTACCGCCAAAATAGGAAATATGCATCTACATTAGATTAGCTTCTGACACATGAGATTTGGTGAAGGTTCCTCCCTAGCACCCGTCATTCCCAATTATATTGTTTACACTTTTATTAATTTCTTTGCATTTTTATTAGTTGCTTTACATTTCATTACTTTTTGTTATGTTAAAATCAACTCACAAACATTGAACTATTCCACTCATTTGTGCATATCCACCACTAGGTTCTTAGTTTTGATTAGGTTTTGGTGAAAATTAAAGCCGAGCATTGCTAAGGCTTGGTGCCTTAGATTAGTTTTATTTTATTTTATTTGTTTTATTTCCTTTATTTGCTTAGTGACTTTAGTTCCGACCACCCAAGGATTGTGGGTTAGCCACTAATCCTCGTGGTACGATAACTTTGGGCATTATATTTCCCTATCTTGACATTGATACATACGCTTGCGTAAATGTGTATCAAGTCAGTGGCGCCTTTGCCGGGGATTAGGGTTTAATAGCCTTAAATTAAATCCGAACATTGCTAAGGTTTGGTGCCTTAGATTAGTTTTATTTTATTTTATTTGTTTTATTTGTTAAAGTAAAATGTAATTGAAATTGGTCTATTCATTTCATTTCATAGTCTTTTTATATAGGGATAGAGTTACAACGGGAATATTAATTACATTAAACACATTGAATGCTGATTGATCTATAATTGTGCTGATTGATGGAAATCATTGATTCCTTGATTCCCTCTCAGTCAGTTGCTTTGACGAAGGCACACAATATATTTTTCCTTTAACACTCCCCCTTGTGCCAAGTCAAAGACGAAATGGTGCATGAGTTGTTGCCTCACTAAAAATCTTGCCAAGTAACAATAAAAACCCTGTGGGACAAAAATACACCATGGTCGAAGGAAAAGAGCACAACGCACCTTTTACATTTGAGTATGACATGTGTGTGTTAGACTCCCCCTGACGTCTACACCTCCCCTTGATACTTACATTAATCAAGGGAGCTTGGAAAGTTTTCGCATTCCTATGCTTTTCACATGTTTCTCAAATGTGTCCTTAGGCAGTGATTTGGTAAACAAATCTGCCACATTCTCCTCAGACCTTACTTGATTCACTTGAATCTTGAGCAGGACCTATTGTTGCTGTTTGTAGGAAAACTTTGGCGATATGTGTTTTGTATTATCCCCTTTGAAATATCTTAGCTTCATCTGTTCGATGCAAGCTGCATTATCTTCATAAATGCAAGTAGGCTCTTCAGTGGTAGAAATCAAACCACTAGTCCCTCGAATATGTGTAATGATAGCTCTTAACCATATACACTCACGAACTATCTCAAGTAGAGCAATGATCTATGAGTGGTTCGAGGAGGTAGCCATAAGGGTTTTGCTTGGTTGATCTCCAAGATATCGTCGTGTTCCCAATGGTAAGTACATAACCATTTTGGGAACGACCTTTATGTGGGTCATAGAGATACCCAGTATCAGCAAAACCAACCAAAATGTCATTTGGTGTTTCAGTGTAGCTAGTGGCGCTTTCGCCATCAATATTTCCTTTAGGGATTGCAGTTCCATATGCGGTCCCTCTTGTCTCTCTGTAGGGAAATAACAGTCTCAAGTCAATGGTTCCTTTTAGGTATCGAAGATGTTCTTGATACCAGTCCAGTGACGCTGCATTGGCGCTGAGCTAAATCTAGCTAACAAGTTCACTGAGAATGCAATGTCTGGTCGAGTAAATTGGGCTAAGTACAATAATGCGCCTATTGCACTTAGATAGGGAATTTCAGCTCCTAACACCTTTTCATCATCTTCCTTTGGAAGAAATGGATCATTCCTTGCATCCAAACTTCGACCGATCATGGGACTGCTAGCAGGTTGCGCTTTGTCCATGTTATATCGCTTGACTTTTGGACATACGCAGACTAGTGGATTAGTATTTCACAAACTCGGTGTTCTAGTTCAAGACCTAGAGAGAATCGAGTTTTCCCAAGATCCTTCATCTCAAATTCTGATCAAGTAGCTCACGGTTTCTCTTATGTCATCAAGAGTACCTATTATGTTCATATCATCGACATATGCTGCTACAATTGTAAATCCGGAACTTTTTTTCTTTATGAATACGCAGGGGCATACTTCATCGTTCTTATATCCCTTTCCAATCAAGTAGTCACTTAGACGGGTATACCACATCCGCCTGGATTGTTTCAATCCGTAAAGTGAGCATTTCAACTTAATTGCAAACTCACTCAGTGGTTTAGAGTCACTTGACTTGGGTAATGCAAGGCTATCAGGCACCTTTCATATATATCTCTGAATCTAGATCCCCATAGAGATATGCAGTAACCACATCCATGAGCTGCATTTCCAGTCCTTCAGAAATTACAAAACTAACTAAGTAGCGGAAAGTTATAACGTCCATTACAGGAGAGTATGTCTCCTTGTAGTCAATTCCAGGGCGTTGTGAGAAACCTTGCTCCACAAGGCGAGCCTTGTACCTCAAGACTTCATTATTCTCATTATGTTTTCTGACAAAGACTCATTTATGTCCTACAGGCTTTACACTTGGTGGGGTTAGAACTACCTGACCAAATACCTGTCTCTTTGTCAGAGAATCTAATTCTACCTAGATTGATTCTTTCCATTTAGGCCAATCTGCTCTTTGTTGACATTTTTCAACAGAGCGTGGTTCGATATCATCATGCTCTATGATTCCTTAAGCAACAGTATATATCTTCAATGTGTATGGAAGATCTTTCTATCAACTCATACGCACTCTCGTAATCCTTTGAGATTTCTTTGTTCTCTGGAATCATTTCAAACATCGGAGCGTCCTCCAATATTGATTCATGGACATAACTATAATCAGAGACAATCTCATGAGAGGGATTCTATACATTGATGATTGGTTTGTGCCTTACTCACCCTCTTCTTCCTTGGGTGAGTGACAATCGAACCAATTGACCTCCCCCTCTTCCTTGGGGAGCCACGGCCTCAACCACACCTCCACTAAGTGCGGTTGCAGTGTCTCTATCTGCGGCACTATGCCCCTTGTTGGGGACTTCTAACATTGCAGGCACATTTGCAGCTGGTATATGTGATCTCGTCACTTTTACGATATCAGTAAACGCATCAGGCATCTAATCTGCTATGTTCTGAAGATCGATTATTCTTTTCACTTCACTTTCACTTTGTGAAGTGCGGGGATCAAAATGAGACAGAGTGGGGACAAACCACGACAATTCCTGTCGTTCCCTTGGAAAATCCTTTTTACTATCTCCCCCTAACGACCGGAAAACTGTCTCATCAAAGTGACAGTCCTCAATTTTAGCAGTAAAGAGATCGCCTGTCAAGGTTTCCAAATAGCGGATAATTGTTGGGGATTCGTATCCAACATAAATACTTAATCGTTTCGTTTCTGAGGACCCATTTTGGTGCGCTGTGGGGGCGCAATAGGCACATATACTGCTCAACCAAATATACGTAAGTGTGAAGTGTCAGGCCCGTATCCAGTTACCAACTGGTCCGCAGAAAATGGTTGGCTAGCTGTGGGTCTGAAATGAATAAGTAAAGCTGCGTGCAATATTGCATAACCCCATGCAGATATAGGCAGGTTGGTGCGCATAACCAATGCCCTAGCCACCATCTGTATCCTTTTGATGGTGGATTCTGCGAGACCATTTTGTGTATGCACATGGGGTACAGGATGCTCTACATCGATCCAAATAGATATGTAATAATCATCAAATGCTTTTGATGTAAACTCTCCAGCCTTATAGACTTGATAGGGTGATCAGGGTGGTGAGCCCTTAAATGTATAATCTGTGCTAGGAGCATTGCAGCATTTCTTGTGGACATTAAAACGACATGTGACCAGATTGTCGAAGCATCCACCAGAACCATAA